>NW_026125102.1:0-285644 GCF_943737965.1 Phodopus roborovskii
CTGTTGGTTTACAGTATATTGCTTTTATTATGTTATATATATTCCTGTTATCCCTGATTTCTCCAAGAACTTTATCATGAAAATGTGTTGGACTTTGTCAAATGATTTTTCTGCATTTACTGAGATAATCATGCCTTTTTTCCTTTTCATTTCATTTATATTGAGGATCACATTGATAGGTTTTCCTATGCTGAAACATCCCTGCATCCCTGTGATGAAGCCTATCTCTGATTTGTTTTTGGATTCATTTTGTGAGTGTTTTATTAAGTAGTTTTGCATCAATGTTCATAAGGCATAGTTCATAAGTCTGTAGTCAATTAAAAAGTGTGGTACAGAACTAAATAGGAGAATCTCCATAAAGTGATATAAAATGGCCGAAAGACACTTAAGAAATGCTCAGCATCCTTAGCCATTAAGGAAATGCAATGAAAACCACTCTGAGATACCATCTTACTCATGTCAGAATGGCTAAAATAAAAAACACCAAAGATAGTTAATGCTGGAGAAGATGTTGAGCAAGGGGTATACTTCTTCCAGTCTTGGTGGAAGTACAAACTCTCTCCAACTACTTTGGAAGTAAGTTGGTGGTTTGTCAGGAAAATGAGAATCAGTCCACCTCAAGATCCTATAATCTTCTACAATTAGGCATATGCCCAAATCTTGCACAGTCCTACAACAAGAACATCTGAGTTCAACTGAGTTCATAGCAGCATTATTTGTAATAGCCAGAACCAGGAAGCAACCTAAATTCCCTTCAACTGAAGAATGGATAGAGAAAATGCGGTGCATTTATTATTAATGGAGTACTGCTCAGCGGGGAGGAGAAGGGGGAATGGATTTTTGAAATTTTCAAGAAAATGGATGGAATTAGAAGCAACCCTCCCCTGAGGTAACATAGTCACAAAAAAAGAAACACAACATGCACTATTCATATATGGCTTTATACATAAAGCAAAGGATTATCATCCTACAATCCATATTGCCAGAAAAGCTAGGAAACATGGAGTACTCTAAGAGAGATATGCATAATTCCTTGGAGAAGGGAAAAGGACAAGATCTCCCAGCAAATTGGGACCATGGATTGGAGGGCAGAGGAGAGTTAGGGAGATGAGGAAGGCAGAGGTTGGTATGACAGAGCAGGAAGATTGAGCCTGGGAAAGAAGAGATGAGTGCAAGAAAAGAGGTACGATAATAGAAGGAGCCATTATAGTTTTAAAGAGAAATCTGGCACCAGGGAAATGTCCTGAGATCTATATGGATGACCTCAACAAACAATCAAAGCAATAGTGGAGACGCCACCTTAAATGCTCCTTCCTCAATAAAGAGATTGATGTTACCTTATATGCCATCCTAGGAGCCTTCTTCTAGTAGCTGAGGAAAGCAGAAGCAGACACTCTCAGCTAAACACTGAGCCTAAGTCTTGTGAATCCTGTTGTAGACAAGGAGGAGAGATGAGCGCAGGGGTGAAGACCAGGTTGGTGAAAATAATAGAAACTGCTGAACTGGAACAATATGGTAGTTCTTGAAACTTCAATCTGATAGCTGAGAAAACCAGCATATGACCGAACTAGGATTCCTGAATATGGTGTTAGTTGGGGAAACCTGGGTGATCTTTAGGGCCTCTGGTAGAGGATCAATATTTATCCCTAGGTATACAAATGGACTGTCAGAGTCCATTCTATGTAGTGAGCAAACACCCTAGCCAAGACCTTACAAGGTATGGCCTTGCCCTGCACCAAATAATATGACGACCAAATACTCTCATGGAAGGCATCACCATACCTGTGGAGCAGAATGGGTTTTGGAGGGGGTTTGGGGAAGGAACACGAGAGGATGAAGAGTATGGGAACAGTAACTGGTACGTAAAAAAGCTTGAATCTAATTTAAATAAAAATTATATTTATTTATATATATATATATATATATATATAAAAGAATGGGATCTAATGAAAGGAAAATAATCATATTCTATAAAATATTTTATTATAAAATACAAATAATATCTTATCAAAATTTAGAAATTATGGACAATATATCCTATTAAGAACAATAGTTGTTAATCATGAGATAATAATTTCAGCTGTTAATGAAGGATATTGAATCATAATGACTCATTCATTTTTATTTTTACACACCTTCCATTTAGAGGTATTCTCAGAATCACACATCATATATAGATTTTTCTTGTAATGGTTTTTTTCACTTTGATTCAAAAATTTATTTTATTTGTATGTCTGAATTTATGTCCCATAAATTATTAATGCAAGCCAAATTGTTACAAATATAAAGAAAGGCAATTTGTCTTTTTCAAAGTAACATTTTTATTATAGCAGTGACTAAAAAATAGCCCATAAAGATTTTATTGCTTGTGCATTAAAATTCATGTTATATGAAATTTTAATTTATATGTAAAAGTAATTTCTGAAAATTTCATATATCAGTATTGTATTTACATCATTTATACCTTACCTCACAAATTCTTTTTATGTCCTCCACTCATCCTAATATTAATGAATCTTTTTATAATTTTTATTTACGGTTATACACATACATACAAACACACATATGTATTATTTACATATACAAATACATATATACATAAACACATTTTTATACAAATACATCTTGCTTAATCTATTTAGTGTTGTTAATGTTTGGTGGTGTGCTTGGCATGGAATGGTTTTCAAAATTTTTAATACTGCAACATTTTAATAGAGTTCCCTTATGTTGTGATGATCCCAAACCATAAAATTATTTATATTTCTACTTCATAACTCTAATTTTGCTACTCTTATGAATCCTAATGCAAATATATGTGCTTTCTGATGCTCTTAGGAAATTCTTGTAAAAAAAATCATTTGACTCCTTAAGGTTTTGTGACCATCAGGTTGAGAGCCACAGGATTGGACCATCAATGAGCTCATGCCTGGAGAAGACTGAACTTTCCTCTGTCAGCAATCATTGCTCACCCATAGCTCTCTGCATCTGTATTGGCAAGCCAACTGGTTTTATCACTGTGCAGATTTTGTTTGGGTAATCATAGATTTTATGACTATAAATTTCCTTTCATTTCTAGAAGACACCATCTCAAAACAGAATACTCTGGCCATCTAGCTTTTGTTCTCTTCTTCTGTGATTGTTCCCTGGGTTTTAGGTGTACTGAGTTTGTTACAGATGAAATAATTTAAGTTGGCTATCACATAATCAGTTTCTCTCTCTTGAAATATTTACCAAATTGTAGATTTCAATAATTGGTTCTGTTACAAAAGTTACTTTACATCATGTCTATATCCAGAGTTATAAGGATAAATATTTATAAGTACTGATTGTACTGATGTAGGAAAGTAAATGTAGCAAGTTTTCTTTAGAGTCTATAACCTTCCTAACCACTGGGATTGTCGTTTAGGCTTATAATACCAGGCACACATTCATGCGTATAAGTGTGCCTTAACCAACTAGACAGCCTTTGTTACTCCAATGTACATCTCAGAGTATTCTGTGTTCCTCATTATGATTGTAGTTCATAGACAGGTGGGGCTCTTTTATTGTGCTTTGCCATGGCAGTTTAATAGCTCTTTCTGAAACTAGAAGTAGTTTCTCTGGGATCAGTCTTCCACATTGGTCCAGATCAGTTCCTCCAAGTTCTTTTGTTTTCCCCAGTAGCTCTTAATTTCAAGTTCCAGGAAGTAATCAAATGTAACAGAAATGGCCTATGTTGCCTTGACAACTCCTTGATGCCCCCAACCAATAATTCTTAGGTTTCCAGGGCTTTAGCCAATTTTGTTCTTAAGAAAAGCTTTATCACCAGAGTGATATAAGTCTACTTCATCTATACATATGCACATATCATGAATTTTAAGTAAACAAAAATGATGTATACCCCATGTTGTTTTTTAAGAATCCATTTGAACTGGGTGCATATGTGTGTATACTTATACATCATGTATTTTAAGTAACATTAAAAAACAAAATTTCTATGTGGTTTTTAAACATTCTCAGCATCATTAACCCTCTCTTGTCCTTTTTTATTGTTTTTCTTGTTTTAATTTTGTTTTTATTTTTGATGTTGATAGTCAAAGAAATGCATGCCATCATTTTTCAAGCAATAAAATAAATGATATGTTAAACTAAAACAATAAAAATTTATAATTCAATAAAATATCCATGCAGCTGTGGTCCACAAAGAAGTTATCTATAAATGAAGAGTTTTGGCTCTGTTTGTGGCTTTTCGATTGAGCACTGAGAGAACTACACTCTGAAGACCTATTATAAATGGTAATATAATCATATTCATACACATAGGATAGAGCCCAAGGCATCTTGGGTTAATGCTGTGCATGAGTTACTCTAGAATGAAAACATCAAAATGCAAAGATTAACAAATTCGCTAATGTCCTCCTGTAATTGCCATGATACAACTTTCTGTATTTCCATAAGTGAAGACATGTGTCACCAATGTCCCTGAATTTCTAACTCATAGCACTGGAGAATTGTTGAGTAAAAATGAGGTTTAAAAAATTCTCTGGCAAACAAAAAATCTCAGATGTGAATCTACTTAATTACAAGATTACTAACACAAGTGAATCTCCGAACCCAAATGGGGGAAAAGAACTTAACACGTGTAATTTGTCTGCCCTTTCCATGTGTGGTGATTACCAGTGCTCCCAATTTGCATCCACGCTAACTCTTGCTGGCAATATCTCACTGTCTTCACTGAAAAAATAAATAACAAATTATTTTGTAAATTTTTAAAAAAAGTTAAAAAATTTACCTAAAAGTTTAGTTTAGTTTAAATAAAGTATCAATCCTTTTGTTGTTTGTTGAGTTGGTTATGCTTCTAAATTAAATTTTAAACTTAATCCTTATGTGGAAAACATAAAAAAGTTATTATTTATTCAACAGTAGCAATTTGATTCATTTGTATTAGAGGAAATTTAAATAATTTATATTTACTAGATAAAAGTGGTTTAATGAGAATTATTGTTATTATTATTTATTTTTGGTTTCCGTAAAAGGTTTTCTTTGATAGGCTTGGCGTTCTATCACTAGTTGTGTTGACCAGATTGCCTGCAAGCTAACAGGGAGCCACCTGTCCCACAACTTTATTTTATTCTAAGTTTGATTTACTTATTGAACATAAGAATAAATATAACTTAATAAACTCATTGTGTGATAGTGGGCTCACGTTGTCAATATAAAATTTTCTTAAGCCATGAAATTATTAAATGAACATTAAAAATGTCAGTGCTATAAAAAATTGAGTAATCAGCTTAATCTTTTTGTCTTGTTCTACAAAAATCATCAGTTATGTATTTGGCTTTTGAAAACTAAGATGAGAATATATACATTCCATCAGGTTTCTCACTTAACCTCTATTACTTTGCTTTCAGAATCTACACTAGTTACTACTTGACATCAAAGTTATTTACAAACAAGATAGTTTACAATGCAACATGATCCAGAGTTCTTGGCCTGGAATCATAAGAGTCCAACATGACAAAAGTTTCTAAAATCCTCTAGACTCTATTGTATACTATGTGAACTCAAAGAACTACCTCATATTTTAAATTATGATGTTTTAGTATATGGAAATTCTGTTTTCATTTATTAAAATTATAGCTCCAGATTGTCCTCCTTAAAGGTTATTTTGACATTCTACATGACAGATTTCTGGTTGGTATACTCATTGATATAGTATATATCTGCTATATATCATACATAGTAATATAATACTTAATATGATACACAAAATAATATTATATATATATATGTTATATTGCATAATAAGGGCAATGTTGGCTGGCCTTCCATAATAATGCAAATTTCTCATCCTCTTCTCCTTCTTCTTCTTTTTTTTGGGGGCAGTTGTTAAAGACTAGTTTTCTCTCTGTGTTGCCATGAGTTTCTTGGAACTTGCTCTGTAGTTTCAGGCTGGCTCAAACTCCATAGAAATCCACCTGCCTCTGATCCTGAAGTCCTGAGACTGAAGGCATATATGACTACACCCAGCCTCTTTCTACCTTCTAATGCTGTGTTCTGAACAGAAAGGTCAGTCATTGGCTATGGAAGTGTAAGTCTCTCCTCCATACCTAGACCCTTGTTATAGTATCATCTTGCCAACCCTCCGGTGTGTGTCTGTTTGTCAAACAACATTGATTTAGAACACATCTAAGCTTCAAAGATAGATATTACCTTAGGGTAAAAGGTTGGGAAAAGATCTTCCAATCAAATGGACCAAAGAAGCAAGCAAAAATTAATCAAAACAGATGAAGACAGTCATTTCGTATTCATCACAGTAAGAAATCCATCAATATAAAGTATCAATTCTGAACATCTATGCCCCAAATACAAAGGCACCCACATTTCATAAAAGAAATGCTACTAAAACTCAAACCTCACATAAAAAACCCTAACACACTTACAGTGGGAGACTTCAACACACCCACTCTCAGCACTACACAAGACCACCAATCAGAAACTCAACAACAAACAAACAACAAACAAACAAAAAAACAACAAAAACAAAAACGAAAAGAACTAACAAATTATGCCTCAACTGGGCTTAACAGACATCAATAAGAATATTCCATCCAAACATAAAAGAATATACCTTCTTCTCTGTTCCACATGGAACTTTCTCTAAAACCGACCACTTAGTAGGTGGCATAACAAACCTCAACAGATACAAGATAATTGTAATAGTCCCCTGTATCTTATCAGACCACCATACTTTAAAATTGGAATTGAACAACAACACAAACACCAAAAAATGTACAAATCCTTGGAAACTCAACAATGTGCAGTTGCACCACACAAGGGTCAAAGAAGAATAAAGAAAGAATTAAGGACTTTCCCTAACATTCAACAAGAATGAGGACACAATATACCTGAACTTTTGGGAAACCTTGAAAACAGTGTTATCAGGGAAGTTCATTTACACTAAGTGGCCATATGAAGAAAACAGAGGATAATCACATTAGAGATTTAACATCACAACTGAAAGCATTGAACAAAAAGAAGTAAACTCACCCCAGAGGAATAGACTCCAGGACATAATAAATTTGAGGGCAAAAATCAACAAAATACAAACCAGGAAAAAAAATATAAAAAATCAATGCAGTGAAGAGTTGGTTTTTTTAGAAATCAACAAGATAAACAAACCTCTATCCAAACTAATGGAAATGCAAATTAACAAAATCAGAAACAAAAAAGAGGGGAACACAACAACAGACACAGAGGAAATCCAGACAGTTTTCAGGTCATACTTTGAAAAACCTGTATTCCACAAAAATTGAAAATTCAAAGGACATGAACAAATGTCTGGATAACTCTCCACTTACCAAAAATTAAATCAAGAAGAGACAGACAACATAAATAGACCTATAACTCACAATGAAATAGAAGCTATCATCAAAAGCCTTTCCGAAACAACAATAACAAAAAAGTCAGGGCCAGATCGCTTCAGTGCAGAATTCTACCAGAAATTCCAAGGAAGAATTATTAACAATACTCCTCAAATTGTCTTCAACACTCATAGAAACAGAAAGCAAAGTCATTACCAAACCCTTTCTACAAGGCTACAATAACCTTGGTACCCAAGCCTCAAAAACTACACAACTAAGAAAGAAAACTACAGACCAATATCCCTAATAAACATCGATGCAAAGATCCACCCAATAAAATACTGGAAACCAGAATCAAAGAATACATCAGAGAAATCATCAACCATGACCAAGTAGGGTTGAACCCTGGGTTGGAGGGATGGTTTAACACATACGAGAATCTATCAACATAATCCACCATATAAACAAACTGAAAAAGAAAAACCATATGATGATCTCCCTACATGCTGAAAAAGCCTTCCACAAAAATTCAACACCCTTTCATGATAAAGGACTTGGGAGAGAATCAGGGATAACAGGAACATACATAAACATAATAAAAGCACTATAATGCAAACCAACAGCAAACATAAAACTGAATTGAGAGAAGCTTAGGGCAATTCCGCTAAAATCAGGAACAAAGACAAGGCCTGCCTCTCTCTCCACCTCTTCCAATATTGTACTTGAAGTTATAGCTAAACATATAAGACAACAAAAGGAGATCAAGGGGATCCCAATTTTAAAGGAAGAGAGTCCAAACTGTCTCTATTTCCATATGACATGATTGTTTACCACAATAAACCCCTACCAGGTAACACTTACTTTTGCTGATAAACACCCCTTCAGAAAACTATCAGAAAAGAAGATAAACTCAAAAAAAAAAAGAAAAAAAAGAAAAAATCAGTAGCTCTACTTTATTTGGACGAGAAAGAGGTTGAGAAAGAAAATTCTGAAACTCACCTTTTTACTGCACAGCCATACAAAACAACATAAAGTATCTTGCAGTAATGCTCACCAAACAAGCGAAAGACCTGTATAATAAGAACTTTTGCAATTTAAAGAAAGAGATTAAAGAAGATACCACAGAATGGAAAGATCTCCCCACATGTTCTTGGATAGGTATGATAAATATAGTATACATGGAAATCTTGCCAAAGCACTCTGAAGATTCTGATGCAATCCCCATTGAAATCCCACCACAACTCTTACTGACCTTGAAAGGATAATAATCAACTTTATATGGAAATTAGCAAAGACTCAGGATAGCCACAACAATCCTGTACCATAAAGAACCTCAAGTGGCATCACTATTCTCCCTGCCTAAAAGCTCCCACTTTCACACTAGCTATAGTTCTGAAAACAGCCTGGTATTGGCACAAAAATACACAGGTAGAGTAATGGAATCAATCAAAAAATACTGATATAAACCCACACACCTATGAACTCCTGATTTTTGACAAAAAAGCTAAAAAGAATTCAATCAGGGGAGGAAAGCATCTTGAACAAATGGGGCTGGCACAGTTCAGATGATGGTGTGTAGCAGATTGAACATAGACCCACAAGTTTGTGCCATTCACAAAATTCAAGTCCAAATGGATCAAAAACCATCAACATAAATCCAGCCACAATGGATCTCTTAGAAGAGAAAGTAGGAGGTACCCTTGAACAAATTGGTATAGGAGACCACTTCCTGAACATATGTCTAGGAGCACAGACACTGATATCAAAAATTGTATTAGCAAGAACCTGGAAGAACCTTCAGATGTTCTCTCTCTCTCTCTCTCTCTCTCTCTCTCTCTCTCTCTCTCTCTCTCCAACTCAGGAATGGATAAAGAAGATTGTGGCACATCTACACAATGGAATACTACTCTGCAGAAAAAAATAATGGAATCTTGAAATCTTGCCGGCAAGTGACGATTGCCTCTAGAAGAAACCATCCTGGAATGAGGTAACCCAGTCACAAAAGAGGAACATGGTTTTTACTCACTCATATATGGATTTTAGATCTACAATTCACACTACCAGAGTAACTAGGATACCAGGTATATTCTAAGAGATTCATATAAATTCCCTCATAGAAAGGAGAAGGGACAAGTTCCTCAGAGCAAATGGGAAGTGGAGGGAGTAGTGAATGGAGAGAGCTGCAGCAAGAGTAGAAGGGGAAGAGAGGAAAAACACATGTGACTAGGAAGCTTGGAGTCAGGGTAGGAATAGGAAGACAGGAGAGAGAGAAAGACAGAGACTTGAGACAGAGGAGAGAGAATGAACATAAAATAGGAGCCTTATTGCTTTGAAGAGAAAAACTGAAAATTACAGAAAGGTCTAGAGACCTACAAGACTGGCCGCCAACCTTTAACAATTTGAGCAATCATGGGAAGCCTATGTAAATGCCCTTCCTGGATAGTGAGATCAACAACTAACTTATCCACCATCATGGAGCCCTCATCTAGTACTTCTTGGAAACAGAAGCAAAACACCCTTACCTAAAACCTGAGTCAAACTTGAATCCAGATGCAGAAGGAGAGGACAAGACGAGATTGCAGAAACACGTAGATACAGCTGACCTGAACATGGAGGAGCTACCTGCACCCCAGACATAGCTGGCTATCCAGTATGGGACTGACTCAGGACCCTCCTGAATATGGGTCTCAGTTAGAATGGCTGAATAGTCTAAGGGACCCTCAGACAGTGGAACCAGGATGTATTCCTGGGGCACAAAAGGACCTTGTGAACACATCCCCCATGGAGGGATATTCTCTTAACCTAGAGACAGGGAGAGAGAAGTCCTAGTCCCTACTTCCAATGACTTGACAGATTTAAATAACCCCACTTGGATGGCATTGCCCTACATGTGAAATTCTTACGGGGATGGGAGGGGGGGGAGTTCATGGTGCATATAAGGGGGGGGGGTGAGAGGGTAAGAGAGAGGGAGGGAGGGAGAGGGAGAAAAATAAAGAAGAAAAAAAAAAAAATGTAAAAAAAAAATAGAATATCACAGAAGCTTCTGCTTATCTCTGTCTTCATGATTACTCTTTATGAGTGTTTCTATCAAAGACCTCTTTGTTCCACATCACACTGAGTATATGATTTGACTTGACTCCCAATATTATAATATGGTATCACCCCACTCTTTTGCCAAATACAAATTCTATTTGTGGACTATTAACCACATCCCTATTAATTCTCATCTTTTCTATACAATAATTTTTTTTAGTTTACTGAAATCAAATATGACTGAACATTTTCAAATAAACTTGTTGATTATTAGTCTGTAGACTTTAAATATTTTTCTTTTTGCACTCTCTGAAAGTAATACATATTTTCATTTTTCTATCAGCCTATGTTTATTATATATAATAACATTCTTCACTATATTTTCATATATATGCATGTATTCATTATATTTACCCCATTCCCTTTTCTTCCCTTCACTCGCCCAAGTTTCTGTGTTCACCTCCAAACCTCTTCTGAACTAGCCTATCTTCTGCATTTATATCCATAATGTGTGTGTGTGTATGTGTATGAGCATGAGAGAGAGAGACAGATAGAGATATAGAGTGAGAGAGATGTTTTGTGTGCCAGTGCAGTCCATTATATTTACTTACATGAACAGGTACAAGGTTATGAATAAGTTGCTAGACAGAAGATTTTTCCATAGAATAACAGAGTTTTAAACTTAAAATATCTACAGGTTAGTATTTTGCATTTCCAGGGACATAATCACAATTTACCTCAAAGAGCCATCCTTTACCAACCTCTGTGTCAGATTAATTACTCTAATAAACAAAAAAATCTTTTTGAATTTATTAATAGAACTCTACACTCTATAAACACAAGGGTTCAGAATGCTATAAGAGGACTTCTGAGGCACACAGTTTTAACACTACAACTTCCTATACACAACCTCTCTGATGTTACTACCAAATGTGTACTTTAGAATTACTATACTGTAAATTTTAATGTTTCTAGAAAACATCATGGAACTACTCACACATTTGAAATTATGGAACTAATAAACCAAGTCTATTTTGTCCTAGGCAATGACTCTTCATATTTTAGCTTCCAGAATAAACTATCTCTTATACCCTGTGAGTTGCAAGGTGTGTTTGGCCTCTGACAATGTGTTATTTACAGAAACATGTTCAACTTACCTGTGGCTACAAGATTGGAGAAAGTTTACCTACTCCTACAGTAGCCTATAAATGCTTCTGAATCCTTATAGAATGAGGAAGATGAATTACGACCCACCTGATCCATGTTAGATTAGTAAATGTCTTAAAATTGTGCAGATCTTGCTCAGGGAAATCAGATCTTCAGTAAGCAAGCAGGTTCAACAGCCATGTGAGGCCTAGCTGTAATCCAAAAACCGCATTTCCCTCTTTCAGCTCTATGTTCCTTCTTTTCTTCTTTTGAAATGTTATATGAGCCTTACGGAAGGGGTGATGTTTCATTTAAAGATGAGATGTCAAGAGTCACTAGTCTTAGAACCTTGACCAGTTATGAGTCTCTGCATTTATACCTGGTAAAGAGAGAAGACTCTCTGACTAAAGCTTAAAGCAGCTATAAATGATGGGCATAGCTGTGGCTATTTATAAGACAGTCTGATGGATAAAACATATCCAGTTAGGACAACAGAATGTGTTTGCTTGGTGACATTAAGTAACTAACCCACCCAATCTGACATTTTTGAAAAGTATTAATAATGTGTGAGTGTCAAAGTTCAAGCATGTCTGACCATGCTTATACTTTTCATTTGTGCTAAACTCTGCATGACCCCAAAACTGTTTCCATAGATCCAGTGTATATTGTTGGTGCTTTCTTAGTTGTTTTAATTTTCTACTTTTTAATCATGCACAGACTCTCAAATTAGAAAACGGTGATTTTTAAAACTAAGTAGGAAACTGTAATTGAATGAGAATGTTTTGCTCTAGATATTTCTAAAAAGGGATATTATCTTTTGGATGAGATCAAATTAGACAAGTGGTGATAAATATTGAGACTGATAAATGAGACCTGAGATAGACAAAACAATTCTTAAACCATAGAGCATGCTCCGAATCATATAATTATTGCAAATCAGAGAAAAGCAATGTTGAAATTAGCCTCATCGCCAAGATTTTTTCTTCCTGTGAAAATCCCTCCTGAGGCGCTGCCTCTGACACCAGTCTGGGCTCCACACTTTGTTTTTATTGCTGCTCCTTTCCAAGCCACTCAAAATGTGCCTGTAGGGAAATGACATTACAGCTGGTTCAGTTTCAGTTGGCCTTCATTAAAATCCAACAGTCTTACATAATCTAGTTTATATATTGCTGTACTATTCGCCAAACAGCATATTCTCAAAATAACATTTTAATAATAAACATAAGTAAACTTGTGAACTTAATAAAAATGTAATGTCCATGTCCCCAAGCAGTGACAAAAATATGGGAAATCAAGTTTCCAATGTTACCTACAGAAAGGAATGTTTTAAATGTATTCTATGGGCAGAGGGAAAGAAATAGCAAGCTAGCATGACATAGGAGGTGGAGACAAGGCCATTTATTTCTGAAAATGAGTCTTGCATTGAGTATTCCTATCAACATCACATGGTGCTTATTTCACCAAAATGTAAATTCACTTCCAAATTTATGTTTTCCTTCGTGCAATATTATTATTGTTTAAAATATAATACCAGGTGCTGATTTGTGAAGATTCTTTTAAAAGTCTTTCTACAAACAGTTATTTAGAAATAAATTAAATCATAATTTTTCATTAAATTACAAAAATTCAAATGTCCACTTCTCTTAAATGATATGATAGGTAATAATAATAAATACAATGAAATGAATATATAAACTAGGTATATTTCTAATACCATTAAATAAATTAAATAAAATGTATTCACTAGATGTGTGCCTGGAAAGTAAAAGGAAAATAACAGGGGAAAATGGAGGAGATAAAATAAATTGTTCCATTACGTCATAAACAAAAACTAAACCTATAGTAGATGTTTATTGAAATTTGAATTTCATTAAATAATAATTTTCTTGCTAATTTAATTAGTTGTAAACATTTTAATTAATGTACATCATAGATATTGGTGCTATATAAATACATTTAGACATTTATTTATAGTTTCACCAACACTTAGGGACACCGTCAGAGCCAGCTCTACTATCTTGTTTAAGTGAGGTATAGGGGCCACCCTCATGAGTGCTACAACTGATGAGGGTCAGGGACAGCTTTCCCATCTCATAACCTCATGTTTTGATGGGTTGGTGGTATCTCTCCCCTGCCCATGCAAAAACATGACAAATGAATAAGCGGATAGCACTTCTCTGGCTCTCCTTAGCTCCCACAATATTAAGATTACTCACATTTCCACCAACAGTGTCAGCACTACTGTGCTGCCCAGACAAGGTGCAGGGGTCCAATTTCTGGAGTGCTGATGCAGGTAAAGGTAGCTCCATCACCCACCACATGTGGCAGGGGCCAGGCAAGGAGGTCATTTTTTTTTTTTTTGCTGGCCTTCACCACCACATGGCAGAGGAGGGGGGCAGCTATACCACCCTCACATACTCAGGGCTATCTCACCTACTCTCTACCAATAGAGAGCCTGCCCAAGTGAGGAACAGGGTCTACTTTCCTGAGTGCTTGTAGACGGTAAAATAGGGGCCCAGCTCCCTTGTCTGTCAGCAGGTGGTGAGGGGAAAAGGAAAGGGGTCATCTCTCCCCAAGCCACAACGCCACATGACAGATGGATGAGTAGTGGAGATGGCTCTCCCACATGCACAGCTTCCAGATTGTCTCACCTACTCTGTTGCCAATGGGGGCAGCTCCATTTGGCTTATCAGTCAAGACTCACAACCCACTTTCCCAAGTGTTGTAGCAGGTAAAAAGGTCAGCTCCTTCATCAGCTGGAGTTGGTAGGGGCCAGGGGAGAAGCATCTTTCCCTCACTCCTACCACCACACCGCAGATGAGGGATGCAGTACCAGCTATGACCCTCTCAACCCTTAGTGCTGGCTCACTGGCACCCCTGTCTGTCTGTTTGTAGGGTCACCTCTACTATCCTGCTCCAGGGAGCTCAGGAGCCTATTCTCCAGAGTTTTTCAGCTGGTGAGGAGTGGGTCAGGTCTTCCTACCTACTTGAGGTATTGAGGGGTAAGGGAAAGAGGATATCTTTCCCTCAACCATGCTACCACTTGGCATATAAGAGGATGTGACCTGCTCTCCCATTCTAATGTCCTCTGAGCCAAATGGCTCATAAGCCTGAGAACAGAGTTAGTTCTGTTGTGCCCAGGTGAGCTGAGTAGGATCCTCTCTCCTGAGTGATGCAGCCAACAAGGAACAGGGCAAGTTCTCCCTACTGTTGCAGCCAGTGAGAGGCTGGGCCAACACTATACAGCATAGAGTGCTGTCCTCTCTGTTTGAGGTATCAGAAGCCATGAACATCAACAGAGACGGTGGCAGCATTAGAGCCATAAACCCAGACATGTGTCCCAAGAAAAGTCCAGGCCCAGACATAGAAATAGCCCTAAGCTACAATGAAACCAACAACCTCAGCTCATTCCTTATTTCTTCTGTTTTTCTTTTTTCTTCTTCTTCTTCTTTTAGATATGTTTCTGCCCACAGGACATGAACCATTCTATGTATTTCTTTCTCCCATAACATACAATTGCTCATTACATTAACACTTGTGTGTCTGGCACTGAGAAGTTCCAGATGGGCCAGTGTTTTCTCCTTGTAACCTGAGGAATACTAACCCAGGCCTGTATGTGAGTTTCCCTTGTCCCTCATGGGGTTAGGTAGGACCATGCTTTCTCATCACAAAAATTAACAAAATCTAGGACAGTTCCTGAGAAATGATTATATATATATATATATATATATATATATATATATATATATATATATTCTTGTGAATTTTGTAATAACATCACAATTATCAATGACAGAGCTTCTCAACCATGATACCACTGATATTTCAAGGCAGTTGATTTTTCGAAGGATGAATGAATTTTCCTTTCTGCTTGACTGGCATGAATCTAAAAACAAATCTGCATTTGTATATCTATGTAGTTACAATAACTACAGTGCATTTATTTACACTATCAAGCTTTCATGATTGTTATGACTTTCAGTAGTGAAAAGTTCTAATTTAGCCTTCATAATAAATTTAATTAATTTAAAACCTAATTTAAAAATAGTATTTAGAGACTTATATAAGCTATTTTTGTTGTTTGAGAATATTACACATGCACATGAACTTTTTATTTAATTTAGCCTATTATCTCTTCCCAACCAATTCCTTTCCTATCCCTTTTCCTCCCAATTTCATGTTTTTTAAATTAATTTTTTAACTAATGAAACCACTTAGTACTACCCTCTATGTGCTGGGATATGAAGCTATCTACTGAAGCATGGGTAGTTTCTGAGAGGTCACATCCATGAAGAAAATTGATCATACCCACCCAGGAACCTCCAGCTACCAAGAGTGCTTCAGGTATGAGTAGGACTTCATAGTCATCCTTTCAAGGATCTTCATTAGCTTTATCTGTTGCAGGTTTTAGTGAATGTGCTCATGGCTACTGTGAGTTCATGAGTGTGATGAACCTGCTATTACTGTTACAATGTGAGTCATCCATTAACTCTGGGTTTTATGATGTCCAGACCCTGCTTCCTGTGAAAAGCCCTAAACATCAGGGAAAGAAAGTACAGCATAGATGTGCCATTCAAAGTTAAGCACTTAAAATACAGAATTTCTAGCAGACTTATGTGATATCCTAACATATAAATTACTACATTTCAGAAATAATTTTTGATAAGTTCCTGGGTATGGATGGGGGTAAAGAATTCAAACTTTCCACACATAAATCTTTATGTGTTTGCAAAAATATAAATTAGCACATAGAGTGTGGGAAACAGAATGAAAAAGAGATTCAACAATTCCTCAGAATCTTTATCATGAAAGTGACATATTATTTCTCATTTCGCCTCTGCTTGTCTATCCAAGCAATTAGAGATCACAATGGATGAGATGCCTACAATCTTGTGTTAACTGTTCTTTTATTCTCAGGAGATAAAATATGATAGATGTGCAACATCCACAGACAGATGAGAATGGTGTCAAGAGTACATATATTTATAATTTATAGGATAATATTCTGTCTTACAAAAATGGTATTATTTCTGTCACTTTGAACAAAATAAACCTGGAAAATATTTGTTTTAGAGAAATACACCTGTACTATCATAGAAAATGCTACAGTATTTCACTTCTGTTGGAATCTAACATTATTAGGCTCATTGAAATAGACAGTGCAAATTTCGAATAAAGGAACTAGAGTGAAGGGAGATTTTTATCAAAACACATAGTTAACTTCAATTAGACAATAGATTACATTTTGGTGTCTTGTTGTATAAAAATGTGCCTGTAATGCATGGTAATGCTGTGACTATTTCAAAATTGCTGGAGCAGACCTGAATATTTTATTGTGAATTAATAGGCATGTAAATAATTGATTAATTAATTTGATTTGAAAATTCTACAATGTAAATTTATATAAAAAGATTAAATTGTAGTCCATACATATTCAATCTGAATATCCTAATTTTAATATTTTTATTTGTTTTTTGATAACTCCACACAAGGTATTTTGATTACATGCACACTCATCCATGAATGAGATGTCTCCAATATTCTAAACATTTGAATATTTGGTCCACATTTGGTGGTACTGTTCGGTAGGTTTAAGAGAAGTGCTATTGCTGGAGAAAGTATGTCACTAGATGTTAGCTTTGATGCTTCAAAAGGCATGTGCCATTTTCATGTGGCAGAAACACATACAGACAGCTTACCTGAACATGGAGGAGCTAATGGCCATTAGACTGATAGCTGGGAAGCCAGCATGGGACTGACTCCAGGCCCCCCGAATATGGGTCTCAGCCAGAAGGACTGAGCAGTCTAAGAGACCTCAGACAGTGGAGCCAGGATGTATCCCTGGTGCACAAAGGACTTTGCGAACACACACCCCCATGGAGGGATAACTGCCTTAATCTAGAGACAGGAGAGAAACCCTAGTCCCTACTTCACATGACCTGTCAGATCTATATGACCCCAACTGGATGGCATTCTCCTACATCTGGAATTGGGGTGGGGATATGTGAGGGGAGGGTGTTTAGAGTGCATGTGAGAGGGCGGAGAGGATAAAAGAGAGGGAAGGAGGGAGGGAGGGAGGGAGAGGGAACTGGGATAGACATGTAAAATAATAAATTAAATTAAAAAAAATGCTTTGACTCCAAAATTTAAGTTGAAGGACAATTTACTGGGGAAAAGGATTTCTATTTTTGTTTCAACAGAAAATGAAAAGCTGTGGATTCCTTCCAGACTAATGTGGTTTGATCACGCCAGACAGCCTGAAACAGAGTACAAGGTGATCCTACATTCAAAACAGCTGGACAAAGCAGCCTTACAGACTACAGCCAGGATTTCTGAATCTTCTTCGAATCCCACATGACAGCGCCCCTTACCAGCAGGAAGTAGTTTGGAAAGAAAGATGCCCAAATTCCCAAATATTGTGTATAAATGTTTGTTTTCATTTAATTGGACTTTGTTATATAAAATAAAAGTATAAAAAAACAGGTATAAGAGTACACTGGGTTATATGGAAATAAAATAATAATACAATTTTGGTAGCAGACCATATGTTTAAATGTATACTGTTAAAAAGACATTTGAAAGTTAGATAGCCATTGTAAAGTATTTAGATGCAGTAGAGCATGTGTTTTGTGAAATGTTTTTGTTTTGTTCAAGAGGAGAAAGTATATTCTCTACTGGGAAGAGAGAAGATCCAGGATCACTCAAAGCCATGCATTCTGAGTTGAGCTTGTCAGTTTAATATGATATCTTAAAACTCAAGTATTATTTTAATTTTACTGAAGTAACAGGCTAAAGTTCACACTGTCATGAAATCTAATCAAGGTAAACTGAAGAATCAAGCATATTTTATTTTGGAGGCTCATCCTGACCCATGATGAAATAGGGGATCAGGTTAAATACACAGTAGAAACTGGTTTTAGCATAGCAAGCTAGGTAGAAATTCTTGCATTTAATGAACTAGAGAAAGTAAGATCATCAGTGGTTTTAGTAGCAGCACATCACACATGAGTAGCCTTTTAAAGTTTAGTTTCCCAGGTTTTCTGAGAGAAGGAGAAAAAAATCACTCAAATTGAATTTTAGGAGTTACCTAAATCAAGTCATGGAGAATTATTGGAAGTGGGATTCTAATAGAATTTTGGTTGTGGACATGTAAATAATTCAAGATGCCATATTTATATCTATCCTAATTCCTACCATATTAATATAAAACAAATGTTGAACAAGTGAATGAATGCAATCTATTTTATGACTAAATTTTCTATTTAATAAAAATAAAAAATTACACAATTAAAAAAAAAAAGAAAATCAGACTAATGACCTTTCTTCCAGAGATCACATTGCCACTCTCCTCCACTTCTCAGAATCCTTCACCTCTACTAGTCTAATTTATCTTGCTTTTCTATAGGCCAGCAGGGCTTTATTCATTTACCAATAAGAGGAACATACTCACAGAATGACAACTGCCATCATCTACTCTTTTCTGTCTAAAATAAAAAAGAAGGGCTTTAACTTTAATATAGTAAATTTACAAATGACAAAACAGTTATCAAATGAGAACTATAGTTATCCATAATTAGTTCATATATATTTGGCAAGATTTAAAGAAAATATTCAATCATCTATCCTATCTTTGTGAGTCTAAAGTCTTATGAGTAACTTATCTTTAATCCTAACTTAGGAAAACTATAGCCATAACTATTTATCTTCAATTCCATCAAAGTAAACAGAAGTATAATATATAAACTCTAGAAATAACAGAGACACCCTGTTACTTGGTCAGTTGCCCGAAGTTTTTCTGTAATGTTTCATCTTCAGCCTATAGGCCATAATGTGTCTGGAATACTTCTGAGTAAATCAGAAAACTTTAAATTATCCAACTCTATTGGCAGTTTCTTAGTCACTTTTCTCTTGCCCCGCAGGATGTCTAGCAGATGCTTCATGAAGCAGGAACCCTGTAGCAATGACCATCTTGCTACAACAGTCACTTCTGTGAATCCAGTATGGGTTTATACAGCATAAAGTCAAACAAATCAGACAAGAGCAGTTTCTTGCCAAAATGGCTAGTCTTGACATATTGGGAGTAAACTCCATAACAAAGTTCGCCAATGTCCATCTTCCTTTTGTGACACAGGTAGTGTTTTCAGGAGCAGTTATGTCTCACTCTCAAGGAAAACCTTAAACCATTTAAAATGCCATATTATGTATGTCTTTGAAAAGTTTGAAATATTTCTCTGTATATCTAGAAGACCTAACTTTAAGTATAAGTTTTGACTATTATAGGTAACTATTTATAATCTGTACTAAATTATATATTACATTTTAAAATGAGCTATATAAAGCTAATACCTAAATAAGAGGAGAAATATATGTATCACAAAATTGACCTTAAATTTTTACCAATAAATTAAAATCCATTCCAAAACATGTATTCCTTTTTTGTTACATAATCCCATTTTTACCTCTAAAAGAGAATGGTTGTGATCATTAGCCATTTATAACCAACCCCTTTTACATGAAAACAAACAATTTATAAACAGTATTTCAGAATTTGGGTGTCATTCTTTCCAAACTGCTACCTGCTGGTTGGGGACACTGTAATAACATGGGGATCATAAGAAGACAAAGAAATTATGGCTTTAGTATGCAATGCTGCCTTGCCCAGATGTTTTGAGTGTTGTATTGCCTGGAACACTGTTTCAGGAGGGCTTGCTTGATCAAACCATGTTATCCTAGAAGGAATCCACAGATTTTCCTTTTCTGTAGAAACAAAATAGAAATTATTTTCCCCAGTAACAAAAAGTACATCTGTTTAACTGTTTTACAGTAGCATTATTTGTAATAGCCAGAACCTGGAAGCAACCTAAATGCCCCTCAGTGGAAGAATGGATGGAGAAAATATGGTATGTTTAGACAATTTAGTTCTATTCAGATGAAAAAACAAAAGAAAATAAACAAAAAAATCCTCAATAGAATCTTGAAATTTGAAGTCAAATGGATTGAACTAGAAGAAACCATCCTGAGTGATGTAACCCAGTCACAAAAGGACAAACATGGTATGTACTCACTCATATATAGATTTTAGACATAGAACAAAGGATTTTCACTCCTCAAACCACACTGCCAAAAAAGCTTGGAAACAAGGATGACCATAAGAGAGACATATGTGGCCCTCCAGAGAAGGGGGAAAGGGACAAGATCCCCTGAGAAAATTGGGAGCATGGGGTGAGGGGATAGGGAGTTAAGAGACAGAGAAGGGAACAAGAGGAGGGGAGAGGAGGGCATGAGAGAGCAGGAATGTTGATTCAGAGGAAGTTTAAAGTAGAGGAAGTAAAAGGTGCCAATAATATAGGGAACCATTATAGTTTTAAATAGAAATTTGGCACTAGTGAAATGTCCAGAGGTCTACAAGGATGAACTCCAACTAACAGTCTATGCAATAGTGGAGAGGCTACTTTAAATGCCCTTCCCAGATTATAAGAATGCCAACTGATTTTATATGCCATCTAAAGCATTCATCCGGTAGCTGACATTAGCAGAAGCAGGGACCACAGCTAAACACTGAGCAGGACTTCTGGAATCCAGTTGCAGAAAGGGAGGAGTGATGAGCAAAGTGGTCAAGACCATGCATGCTGGAGAATTCCGCAGAAAGGGGGTGACCTGAACAAGGTGGAGCTCATTGACCCCAGTCTGATAGCTGGGGAAACAAGAATAGGACCAATCCAGATCCCATGAATGTGGGTGTTAGTTAGGAGGACTGGGCAGTCTGTGGGTCCTCTGCTACTGGATCAGTATTTATTTGTAGTTTAGGAATGAACTTTGGCAACCCATTACCCATAGACTGATACTCTCTCAGCCTAGATACATGGGAGAGGGCCTAGGTCCTCCTCCAAATCATGTGACAGACTTTGAAGATCCCCCTTGGAAGACATCACACTTTCAGTGGGGCAGAAAATGGGATGGAATGGGTTTGGCAGGGGGACAGTTGAGAAAGGGAATGTGAGGAAATTGACATGTAAAACAAGGTTGTTTCAAATTTAAATAAAAATTATTATCAAAAGAAAGAAACACACACTCAGAGAGAGAGAGAGAGAGAGAGAGAGAGAGAGAGAGAGAGAGAGAGAGAGAGAGAGAGAGAGAGAGAGAGAGAGAGAGAGAGAGAGAGAAGTTCCATGCTAATATTGGCCACCAGATTTCTAGGCTTGAGACTCAGGTGTCATCACTAATATTGTATGTTTGACTTGTAAATATTCAGAGTGCCAAATGTTCCTCCCAAACGAGCTGTAGATCTGCTCCCCTGTTCCTGTATGACGTAACAGTTACTAAGTTTTGAGTTACCAAACAAGGATGAGATAAATGTGTTCAGGAAATTTTTAAAGAATGTAGCATCTTATTGACTATTTTCAGTATTGATACTTAATTAGATTTTTGCACAAGGCTGAATTTCCTATACTAGAAGAGAAAGTACCTTGGCTGGATTTCCGTGAAATTGATTCAAAAAATTACTTAAATGCCTGCACAATGTTGCATGACACATGAAGGAAAGGAAATAATTCAATGAGTGTGAATTACCACGAATATTACCAAGGTTGCTACAAATCCCTCCTGCACATTGGGAGAGATCCTAACAGAATGGTCCCTTTTATATCAGATGCTGGAGTTTTCAACCAAGATTGTTCAATGACTCACACCCGAAGATTTGGTCCTTGAGATGTTAATGACACAAAGCGTCTGTGCTTCCCTCTGATCATATTAAACTAGATCTTATAAAAATACAATTTACGAAAATGCTAGGAGCACTGATTTCAAAAATAGACGTTAAAGCCACATTGACTGACATGAAACCATCAAGTAAAATTAGAGTAAAAGAAGTGTATGAGGTGTTACAGAGTGATGTGATGTAGAAAATACTGGTATGATATAAAGTGAGTTTCTAAGAGTGGAAGGGGGTTCAATGGAACAATTCTTGCCCCAATATGGAATGGTTCCTTCTCTAGTAATAAAAAAAGTAAACTAAATATAAACAGTACAACAAATATATAACATGAGTTTTAAAATAGTCTATATAAATGTAGATTTTTGCCTGTTGCAAACAAAGTCAGTGTTCTATGATTTAAGGCAGGATTTTTCCCTTTCAAACATTATAGTGTTTTTAAAGGCATTCCAAGTATATAACACTTTAGTCATGTCACCAGCAAATACTGTCATTTTGTTCTAGGTTTTTCCATTCTAGATGATACTTTTTGACTCATTGTCCACTTTAAAATTGTCTCAGTATTTATGTTTAACTTTAAAACTCAAACTTGGAGCTGAGAATGGAGGAACATGTTTTTTATCCCAGCATTCATCAGGAAAAGGCAGGTGGATCCAAAAGTTTGAGAACAATATGGTCTACAGAGCAAGTTCCAGGGCACTCAGGGATACACAGATAAACTGTCTCAAACACACCCACCCCCAAATGCACTCAAAATTGGAAAGAAGCAATTGTTTGATTAAATAAAATGTTTGTTAAGGCATCAAATTAAGGAATCAAAATATAGAGTTTTGAAAAATAACAAACAAATAAAACACAAAAAATCAGGCAATTTAAATGCATTTTAGCTTTGCTTTATTGTTCTTTTTATTTTAAAAGTAATATTTACTCTGTGCCATTGAAATTAGAAGTTTGTAGCTTGTTTTCAGATTTTACAGGAGTGCATAGCTCAGCTTGTTCTGAAGCCTAGAGGAAACTTTACCCTTGAACATGTAAATAATGCTGTGGGTGATGAAACTATTTGTTATTTTAAAGCTGTAATGAATCCATTTTGCATTTTGAGATGGTCATGAGCCTATGGAGACCAGTAGCAGAAAGTTATGTGACTTTCTTGCAAAATATGGCCCCAAAACACGTGTTTGAATATTTGGTTCCCTGCTAGTAGAAATATAGTGGTAATTGTACTGCTTTTGGAATAGAAGTTCTAGATTATGATACCAGGATACTGTGCATGGACCTTGACAGTATACTTACCTCTGGATCTACTTTATAGCTCTCTAATTCCCAGAGTACATAACATAGTAGTGTTTCTGCTGCTACATGTTCCACCACTGCTGAGAAAGTTATCCCAACTGCCATTCCTTGCCTGCCATCCATGATGGACTCTACTCTCCAAAACAAATCATCTATGACACTTAAGGTATTTCTGCCATTTTGTCACAGTGATGGGAAGAGTGATTAGTACAATTATAGGTGAAGGAAGTTACATAGTGGTTTCGTTTATTTACTCATTCTAACCAGAAATATTAAGTGACCTTTTCTTTTTGAAATGTTATATAATTATTTCTTTTCTTCTTCTGGTTCTGTAGTCATTTAAACCCAAAATGAACATACAGACTTATATTAATTATAAACTCTCTGGCTTATAGCTCAGGCTTTTTATAAACTGGCTCTCTCTTAATTATTAACCCATTTCTATTAATCTACAGATCTCCCCATTGTCTTTTCTTACTGGAGAACTCCTTGCTCCTTAACTTCCTCGCAGCTACATGGTGTCTTCCTACAGAATCACTTTCTGCATTTCTCTCCCAGAATTCTCCTAGTCTGGTTGCCCTGCCTACATTTCCCTCCTGTCTTTTGGCAGAAACAGCTTTATTCATCAACCAATAATAGAAACATATATTCACGTCACACAGAAAAGACATCTATCAAAACTGTATACTTTTAGTCCTATTAGGTTAATTTGGGGGATAAGTATGATTCAGCTAAATTATTAAAGTAAACATAATGAAATTGATTAAATTGACCCATCACTCTTTAGTATACAAATAGGTCTTATTCAATTTTAGGACCAGTAACTAGGAAGATATATCATGTAAGGATTATTCCCCAGCATATATTTCTTTTTAATTTGGTCATTTTATTTTATTACAGAAACAAAACAAAATAAGACTAAAATGTGGGCATATATAAGAGAAGTATCAGGGTTATGGACAGGAAAGTACTCTGGGATCTCTATAAGATACTCACATTGTGTGTGCAATGCTTTCCTGCATGAGGGAGGTAATGCTGGAACAATAAATTGTAACAAACATTTTAAAAGTTTATGGAACACCTCATTTTCTACACTAGAAAAGTTAATCCAGAGTGTTGATATACATCAAGATTAAAATGGAGCCAGTGAGGTGGTAAAATTTTCTGCTGACAAGCCTAGATATCTTAGTTCAATCCCTGGTATACATCTAGAGGAAGCAGGGGAGCAAAATACAACAAGTTGTACTCTGATCTGCATGTGACTGCCATGGCTCATGTACACATGTGTGATTATGTACATGAACACACACGAAATAAATGTAAAAATGTCATTTATTTTAAAAGTTAAATGTTGATTTACTCTGACAGATATACACATATATGAGTATGATTATGTGTATATAAAATGTATATGCATATTTTGACAATTTACACTAAAATTTTTTTCAAGTAAACTGACATTTGAATTAAGCAACGAATTCTCCCATAAAATAAAAAATTAGATATTTACTTATGTGATTTATCGTAGAGACTGAGAATGGCATTAAATTCATTAGCTATAGTTCAGGGTCAGTTTTTCATAGCTACTCACTAAATAGTGACCCAAAGACAAAAAACTGACTTCAGGGAACAATGACTAAACTATGATTTTCCACTGACTGAGTAGTAATTGCCAATGAAGGATTTAGGTACTGGACTTCACTGCTGGAAATGAACTCTTTGAACACACTTTTATTTCCATAGAAAAGGCAATCTGTGGCCTTCTTCCATACTACAGCTCTTCACTGAATCTTGGCTCTAGGCCCAACAGTGTAGTGGAATTCATTAATTTAACATTCATAGGGTCATCTAATACTGAAATTGTAAGGAACTTTAGAGGTCAGGTCATCTAATCTTTGCATTATATATTTTTAAATACTTATTGATTAATTGTCTTCAAGGTGGTATTCCAAAAATGACTCTTTTAGCCCTCCTTCTGAAATCTGAAATGCACTTACACTATAAATGTAATAATAAAGTTATATGGAAAGTTAATCTTGATAGACAGATGGCTGATGTTTCAAAACTGGCCTAGACTTGAACCATGTGTGATTAAATGTTCTCTGCCTCAATTTTATGTTAAGATTTATCTAAGCTTTTATTTATAAGTCTGGCCATATGTATGTATGCATGTACTAGCACATGTGTATGGGGGGAGTCTGAGAAGGCTAAAAGAAGACTTTGAATACCTTGGAACTAGAGTTACATGTATATAGAAGCCATCCAATGTGCTATGGGTTGGTTCCTCTGCAAGACCAAATATGATTCTTAACTGTTAATCCATCTTTTCAGCCTTAGAATTTTTTTTTTTTTTACTTTTAAGTGGAAGAATGTTGTGATGATACCAAATCAGAGAGGATCTTGACATTTTAAAATGTGTAAATTTCAAAGAATATTTTTTGTCAATCTTCAAAACTTGATGAGTGTTAGTATGATCAATCTCACTCATTACTATCTATTTTTTATATTTCTTTCTTCCAAAAAACTGTTGGTATCCAGTTTACTTTTTTGAACCATGTCAAAGCCGACATTTGGAAATCTTTTCTTTCTTTGGTTTATTGTTTACAAGTAATATAACAGGTATTGTTCATTTGGATTGACTGCTTAGAAGATATATTAAATACTAAAATAAACCTCAATGTATCACAAAATATGATATCTTTTACCATAATATGACCAGAAACATATTGATTAAGCCATAGTACTGTTAAGATATGTAGCATTTCTACGTTATATCATGAAAGAATTGTAATGAGTTATAACTTAAAATTAACATATATAATATTATTACTTATTGACCATTTGTAAATGAAGTTAGACTTGAATGAATATCAATTTAATGCAGAAAACAGTGGAGTCAAGAACATTTAGAATTCATTCATGAATGTGTTAAATTTATAGTTGCCTGTTTGATGTATTAAAGGTTCTGAATAAATGTTGTCAATTCCTCACTTGTTAAAAATCAAATATGAAAATTTAACAATTGAACATTAACAGGATAAGTGGTGAACAACAGGAAGAGAATTGACTAAAGCATGATGCATTTCTGTTATTACCAAAATGTGAATATAACAACAATGACTTCATAAAAGCAAACATGAAAGATTATATGGAAGATACACTTAATATTTTCTGAATATTTCTATTCTAAAAAATGTGTACATTTAAGAATCCCGGTTGTTTTGTTTTGATCACTGATCATGTATCTTGAATTGCTCATGTTTCTTTGAGAAATATTCTTAACAGTGGAAATATTAACACTAACAATAAATGGAATATATCTCTTCCATAGTGACAGATTTAAAGTAACAATCCTTCAAAATATAAATATTTTAAACAAAAAATGATTTTGAGTTGGAAAGGGACTTGGCTTTGTTTGTAATTGAACTATCACTATGTTAATATAAGTGCTATACTTCAAAACCACACCCTCCTTGTTATACTGGGCCTTTTTATTATATTATTCTTGATAATTCCATATATGTATCCAATTAAATAACCCCCTTTCCTTCAGAAACTTTCACCAAATTTATGTTTTTTTTAAAAATTATTCTATAACCCCACTAATTTCAATTCTATGCATACAGGTATTATGTCCTCCACTGGAGCATGAAAATTATCTATGGTAAAATCCTCTTAAAATGAGTTTACACTCCAAGATCTCCTCCATTAATTTTGGAATGCTAGCTAACTTGATCTTATGTTTGTTTTCTATAAGGCGATACAGATTCTGTAAAGGCAAGAGACCAATAAATATATGGCATCCATTTCATAACATTTCCAATCCTCTGGCCCATGTATATTTTCCACCTCTTCATTTATGATGGTACCAGGGCTCTGGTAGTGAAGAAGGCATACACATAAAATGTTAATGATGCCCTTTTGGATACTGAGCACTTGATCTCTTATTCTCAGTACTTTGACCAATTATTCCTCTTTGCACTGCTGTTGCATATTGTAGGAAAAAAAACACTCTCTTTGACATTGATAATATTTAGAAGAAAATTTGACAACAGGAACATTGAACATAATAAAGATAGCAGATACTACCTTAGATCCTGTGACCACCACTGTACATAAGGAATATGATTTTGACCAGGATTACATACCAGCAAGAAATTTCCTCCTATGGAGCAGGTCTCCAACTCAATCAGAAAGAGATTGTCTATTTTAGTAAGAATTGTTCACTGCTGACCACACCATACACATTTTACCTGGGAGGTCACCCATGCAGGGCTGAAAGCCAAACAGGAACCTTGATAGCTTTCCTTACATTTCTGCACTATGAATACTGAAGTTTAGGCTAACCATATTTAAGATGGGTTTCTTTTTCAATCATGCACTGCCTTGATTTTCAGTAAGTGATGATGAACTGATGGTGGTGATGATTTCATTATGCTTCATTTGACTGTTTTATTTTTCACACTTTAATACTTTAGTAAAGTCTGTGCATATATATTAAAGTTTCATCATAAGTTATATAATAAAAATCATAAACCACTCTGTGTTTTGATTGTACACTGGATAAGTTTCAGGCTTTGTACTTTCTCATATTTACACATTGAGTATTCTATTTAACAATGTGTCATAAAATACATAGTAATAAATCATTACCATATACTAACATACATGCATACATGCACACATAATAACAAATATTTTTCTTATAGTCAATAGAATTCTGGAAACAAAAATTACCTTAATTACCTTCACATTTCAGATTTATATTTTTTAATTAAAAGAGAATCAAATTTTTGCTGTTTCTATTTTCCTGTTGATGTATAAGTAGAATTCACTCCCATGGACTTTTTTATATAACTCTTAGAGATTCTAATAATTCTGCCAGCACATGTTGTCTTTACACACAAGTTTCTATCTTCTTATATGTTACAATTTGATGTTTAATATTTTAATACTATACTGAGTAGTCTTATATGATTTCTTGGAAGCACAAGAAAATGATATTTAATATTTTTGTAGTTTATTTACTACATTGATGTGGTGGTATTGGAAATTGAGTTCAATGCTTTGCACAATGGATATAAATGTTCTACATTGAAATAAACCTTTATCTCTGAGAAAATACTAAGGGTCTTCTGTATTTTTCAAATATTTCAATAGCAGAGTCTTTGCTAACATTGTCTATATATAGGCTTGTGACTTTTCATGTTAGAAAGACTTAGTAACATCAACACACCCAATTTCTACTTTCATTATTATTTGAAGTCTCACACAGAGCTTTGGCTTTGAATTATATATATATATTCATATATATATTCTTTCCATATATTATATATATGCTACAGACAATGTTACTTCAAGTAACATAATGATATTCACAATATGTTTTTAGTTCCCATTTAAAAACAAAAGTCAGTGTGTGTACGTGTGTGTGGCTGAATTTGTATATGTCAATCATATGTGTGCAGATGCCCACACAAGTTAGGAAAGGGCATTAAATCCCCTCAGGAACTGGAGTTACAGGTGGTTGTGATCTGCCCAGTACTAAAGAGAGATTATTTGAAGGAATAAATAAGAGAAGAATATAAGGGAATAGTTTGGCTTGAAGTTTTGGAGAAATTCACTGAGCCACCTGCTGTCATGATGAGATCTGAAACAACAAAGCAATATAAAAAGTGTTAGAGCACAGGGACCTGGTCTGCCTCCAAATCTGTGTTGTACCATGGCTGGAAGGCAACCCTCTAGTTGACTTGGAGCCCAGTCAATAAAGTTCTCAAGTAATCTCCCTTTTGAGGGAAACGTGCTAGGGTATCATCAATGTTATTGGATTTAATTGTTGGGCAAAAGTGTTTATCAAGATGAAAGCACTTTGAGGTAAAATTACAAAAGAATAACATTAGATTGGCTGTTTCCAACTGTTCTACTAAGGCTAAGGCTTAATTGTTTGAGATTAGAAATCTTTTAGGCTTGAAGCAGCAGAGTACTGTTTGTGTATGGGTTTGAAAGATTCTAGGGATGTTTTCTGGTAGCTCATAGAAGATACAGCACAGCTTAGGCATTTTTATATACTTAATGATTTTTTTCCTTATTCCCCAGGGAGCAGGGTCACAGGACACATCACGCATTACCAAACTGATTGCTTTTGCTGTTATAGTTGTATCTCATTTTTGGTAAAACATCATCTACCTCTGTTAGCACCTAATTGCTCTTGAAAAGGATAGCATAAATCTACTGGAGAGTGAGAAGCTATCCATAGAAGAAAAAAAATTTTCTTGAATCCATAACTTATTTCTCCCAAGAGAAAT
This sequence comes from Phodopus roborovskii, assembly GCF_943737965.1. Lineage (NCBI taxonomy): Eukaryota > Metazoa > Chordata > Mammalia > Rodentia > Cricetidae > Phodopus > Phodopus roborovskii. Next base: position 29,832 of record NW_026125102.1, read on the forward strand.
GTTTGACCTTGAAAGAGAGATATCAGGTCAATGTACTTCCTCATTTAAATTGTTTTAAAGTGTAGTGAGGTAGTCCTTCTGTAGCACTGACCACGCCCATTGGGGGGTGGAGCGATGGGCGGAGGTGACCTGAGGAAGGAGGTCGGAGGGGGCCAGGAAGGCTCTCTCTTTCTGGCGTGAATCGGACAGGAGAGGATCGGGTTGAATTTCCTGGTGTTCATCTGTCTAGGTTGTAAGTTATTTCTCCCTGAATAAACATCTATTCGGCCTATTTGTTTATCCTGATCCTTATTTACCGCAATATTAAAGCAATCTCGTTCTTTCCGCCTCAACACAATTATATGTACTTTTACTACAGTGTTTCGTATTTTAAAACTCTGGGGTTATGTCATCCCAATGGAGAACTTTAGAAGAATGAAGACTTTTGGATCTCTTCTTCCTCTAGAGAAAGCTATTTTTCGGTATTAGAATTTGTTTTTTTTTTTTTTTTTTTTTTTTTTTTTTTTTTTTTGACAACAATTTATTTTATTTAAATTTGAAACAAGCTTGTTTTACATGTCAATCCCAGTTCCCTTACCCTCACTTTCTTCCCTGCCCATCCCCTCCAAGTGATCCCATCTCCTTTCTGCTCCCCAGGAAGGGTGATGTCCTCCATGGGGAGTCTCCAAAGTCTGTCATATCATTTGGAGCAGAGCCTAGGCCCTCCCAAATGTGACTAGGCTGAAAGAGTATCCCCCCATTTGGGATGGCCTTCTAAAGTCCATTCATATACAAGGGATAAATAATGATTCACTACCAGAGGTCCCATAGACTGCCCAGTCTTCCTAACTAACACCCATATTCAGGGGGTCTGTGTCAGTCCTTTGATATTTTCCCAGTTATCAGACTTGGGTCCATGAGTGCTACTTGTTCAGGCGAGTAGTTTCTGTGGGTTTCTCCCTGCTTGATCTTGAACCCTTTGCTCCTCTCTCTCTGCAACTGGATATTAGGAGTTCAACTCAGTGTCTAGTTTTGAGTGTGTGCTTCTGCTTCCATCAGCTACTGGATTGTGGGAAGCCACAGCCCCAAGATGGCTCCTGGGTGGATGCCAGGTAGTCTGAGCTTAGCTGTAAACAAGCCTTATTTGGAAGTGCTTGATGGATCTGGTATGCTTTCTCCTTCTGTGGCCTATCTGGGATCACCAGGTGGCATGAGCTGATTGGGCAGTGAGAACATATTTAAGTACTTGCTGGGGCTGAGGGAGGCAGAAGCTGATGTACAAGTTTCCTTCCTGAATAAACTGCTTGAAGAAGAGTTGTGGTCATGTTTCGTTGCTAGCCGAGGTAGACCATTACTATGGGCTAGAGAGATGGCTCAGCTGTTAATGATTAGGCTCACAACCAAAAATATAGAATTATTACTTGTAAAAAGGAGATTCTCTTCCTGAAGGCAAATTAAATTGTGTTGATATATGAATCAACTATAATATTTTATTTCATAAAGTTTAACATTATACACCTTGCATTTTGATACTTCATGTAGAATGAAACAAGAATGCATGAATAGAAATCCTTGTCAAATTTTTAGTATGTTAACTTTGTTTCAAAACCAACTAATGGGTTTATTAAAGGGATTTTAGCTAATTATTCAGCAAGCATGCTATTAATTTAAAAATTCATTATACTTCAAATATTAGCAATCATTAATTACTTTGCACATAATAGCTATCCAATTTATTTCATTTATATGTCTATTGAGACACTAATATACTTGACATATTGAAATTGATTTTTATATGAAATCAAAATTATAGCCAGTTGAATTAAACAATGTTTTAATATTTGAAAGAAATGTTTATTAAAAATCGTAGGAATGAATCAATAAGAGAAAAATTATTCCATACTTTGAATTTTTAAATTATGAAACTTTTGACCTGAATACTGAATATAATAGCAATTTTCTGAATACATGATGAAATATTTTACATTTGTATACTTTTCTCTGAGATATATATATATATATATATATATATATAGATAGATAGATAGATAGATATAGATATAGATATAGATATGGATATTTAGGATATTTTTTATTTATTTATTTTTGTTTAATTTTATATAACAAAGTCCAATTAAATGAAAACAAACATTTATACACAATATTTGGGAATTTGGGCGTCGTTCTTTCCAAACTACTTCCTGCTGGTAAGGGCGCTGTCTTGGGGGATTCGAAGAAGATTCAGATATCCTAGCTGTAGTCTGCAGGGATGTTTTGTCCAGCTGTTTGGAATGTAGGATCAGCTTGTACTCTGTTTCAGGCGGTCTGGCGTGATCAAACCACATTAGTCTGGAAGGAATCCACATCTTTTCATTTTCTGTGGAAACAAAAATAGAAATACTTTTCCCCAGTAACTTGTTCTTCAACTTAAATTTTGGAGTCAAAGCTTTTTTTTTTTTTTTTTTTTTTTTTTAATTTATTATTTTACATGTCGATCCCAGTTCCCTCTCCCTCCCTCCCCTCCAGCCCTCCCTCCCCCTCCAGCCCTCCCTCCCTCCTTCCCTCCCTTTTGCCCTCTTTGCCCTCTCCCATGCACTCTAAACACCCTCCCCCTCCCAATCCCCCACCACCATACATACCATATGTAGGGGAATGCCATCCAGTTGGGGTCATGTAGATCTGACAGGTCCTATGAAGTAGGGACTAGGGCTTCTCTCCTATCTCTAGAATAAGGCAGTTATCCCTCCATGGGGGATATGTTTGCAAAGTTCTTTTGTGCACCAGGGATACATCCTGGCTCCCTTGTCTGAGGTCTCTTAGACTGCTCAGACCTTCTGGCTGAGACCCATATTCAGGGGGGTCCGAGTCAGTCCCCTGTTGGCTTCCCAGCTATCAGTCTAGTGGCCCTTAGCTCCTCCTTATTCAGGTAAGCTGTCTCTATGTACTTCTACTACATGGTCTTGTCCTCTCCATCTGCTTCTGGGTTCTAGTTCGACTCAGTGTTTATGTATGGGTGTTTTCTCCTGTTTTCAACAGGCATTAGTTGAGGACTCCATGGAGAAGTTAGTTGTTGATCTCACTCTCCGGGAAGGGCATTTATGATAGCCTTTCCACGGGAGCTGAGATTGTTAGTTGGGAGCAGTCTTGTAGTTCCCTCGACCTTTCTTTGTGTTCAACTTTATCTTCAAACCAATATTGGCTCCCTCTTTTATGTTCTCTCTCTCTGTCTCTGTCTCTGTCTCTGTCTCTCTCTCTCTCTCTCTCTCTCTCTCTTTCTCTTTCTCTTTCCTATTTTCCATTCCTAACCAGGCTCAATCCTCCTGGTCGCACATGCCTTCCTCTCCCCCCCTCTCATTTTCTCCTACTTCTCTCTCCATTAGCTGTCCTCCCCCACTTTACCTGAGGTCTGGGGGACTTGTCCCTTCCCAGTTCTGTGAGGGACTTTATATGAATCTCTTAGAATACAACTTGTATCCTAGTTCCTCTGGTGATGTGAATTATAGGCTGGTGATCATTTGATCTAGTTCTAAAATCCATATATGAGTGAGTACATACTGTGTTTCTCTTTTTGTGACTGGGTTACCTCATTCAGGATGGTTTACCACAGGACCCGGCAATCCCCCTCTTAGGCATATACCCAAAGGATTCACATCAATGCAACAAAGCCATCTGTTCAACTATGTTCATAGCAGCACTATTTGTAATAGCAAGAACCTGGAAGCAACCTAGATGCCCCTCAATTGAAGAATGGTTAATGAAGATGTGGCACATCTACACAATGGAATACTATTCTGCAGAAAAAAATAATGGTATCTTGAAATTCGCAGGCAAGTGGATGGTATTTAGGATATTTTTTATGCATTATAACACTGGATACTTTATATATCTTTGTATATGATTAATATTTGAAACAAATATATGCAAAGAATGAGAAAAATATTCAGGATAATTCATGAAGAGGAAATAGTACCTTTTTTGAAGGAAATGTTCTAGTTGCATTAATGTCATTTCCCTTAAACTCTCATGTTCCTAAAAAATGTTGTGCCAGGTGTGTAATATTTTATTAATTAAAAGTTAAATTATAATAAACTTACATATATATGTAAGAAGAAAATATTATAAACATATAATATAAATGTATTTGAATATTCATATATTAAAATATCTATATTAGAGAAAGACCTCTTTTTCAATAAAATACTAATTATTAAGGAGACTTGATTTTGAGGGATCCAAAATGTCTTGGCCTTATGTATATGTACACAGAACCACAGACCCATACTCATGCACACACACACACACACACATACAAACACATTCATGGAATATATATATATATATATATATATATATTCCATCTTCTAGCAGTCACTAATTGCCTAATATCACCTTGTTAGACCAACATAATTCCTCACTAGTATCTAAAACTTACTCTTATTCTTACAGATAATTATAGCTACCACCCTTTATCAAAGAAACTTCCCCTTTCAGCAAATGGAGACCATCATCTAAAACCACAATTCGACACAATGAAAAGTTTAACAAACTAGAATGAGCTCATCCAAAGCAATATTTCTATGTTAGTCCTCCTGAATGTATGGCTCATGAAACATGAAAGAAAGGGTAGAAAGATCTAATATTTCCACCTGCTTTCATCTTACCGGGGAGCCGGCCGGAATTCTGCTCTCTCCAGACTCTCCATCTTGACTCATCCTTACTACTTCCTCTTCCCTCCTTGTCTCCTAGTCCTATTGGTGCTTTATTCATTAACCAGTATGATAAACATATACACACAATGGCATCTCCCATCATCTCCTCTTTTCTGTCTAAATAAAAAGAATGGATTTAACCTTAACATAGCAGTATATATAACACAACAGTTATCCAATAAGAATCACAGTTAACAATATTTAGTCCATTAACATTTAGTAAGATTTAAGAAAATATTCCATCATCTATTCTATCTTAGTGAGTCTAAAGTCCTATATGTAGCTTATCTTTAATCCTAACTAAGGAAAACTAACCATAACTATCTGTCTTCAACTCCTTCAAAGACTGCAGAAGGATAGTATATAAACTTTAAAAATGACAGAGACAACTCACTGCCTGGGAAGTCAATGAAAGTTCTGTAATCTTCCATCTTCAGCCCATAGGCCATAGTATGTCTGGCAGACTCTTCAGCAAAGCAGGAAAGCTTAAACTGTCTTCTTGTATTGGCAGTTTGTCAATCACTTTTCTCTTTGTCCTGCAGACTGTCTGGCAGATTCTTCCATGAAACAGGAACTCTGTTGTAATATCCATCTTGAATCAGCAGTCACTTTTTTTGTGGGTCCTGCATGTCCAGTTTATACAGCATGAAGTCTAACAGTCCAGACAAGAGCAGTATCTTGTCCCAATGGCTAGTCTTGCCATATTGGAAGTAAACTCCATAATGTGTTTCTTTCACAGGGCAGGCAAGAGCAGTATCTTGTCTTAATGGCTAATCTTTCCATATTGAAGGAACTTCGTAACACATTACTTTGATGGCAATCTTCCATCTTCCTTTCTGGTGTAGGTGGTGTTGCCAGGAGCATTTATGTCTGACTTTCAAGAAAAACCTAAACCATTTTAAATGCCATATTCTGTAGGTCTTTGAAAGGTTTGAAGAATGCCTATCTATCTCAAATACATCTCTGCATATCTAGAAAACCTAACTCACCTAGGTATAAGTTTTGACTATTATAGGTAACTATCTAAAATGTATATTAAATTATATATTACATTTCTAAATGAGCTATGCAAACACAATATCTAAACAAAGGAGAAATATACACATTACAAAATTGACCTTAAATTGTATCAATAAATGAAAATCTATTCCACAACAAAGTATATCTATATCATAACTCTCTTTTTACCTTTAAAAATATATTGGTTGTGATCATTAACCATTTATAACCAAGCCCATTTAAAAGAAAACACACATTGACAAACAATATTTGGGAATTTGTGCATAGTTCTTTCCAAACTACTTCCTGCTGGTAAAGGGTGCTGTCATGGGGGATTTTAAGAAGATGCAGAAATCCTGGCTGTAGTATGCAAAGCTGCTTTGTCCAGCAGTTTTGAATGTAGGATCATCTGGTACTCTGTTTCCGGGGGTCTGGCTTGCTCAAACCACATTAGTCTGGAAGGAATCCACAGCTTTTCATTTTCTGTGGACACAAAAATAGAAATCCTTTTCCCCCAGTAACTTGTCCTTAGACTTAATTTTTGGAGTCAATGCATTTTTAAAATATAAAAATTGAATTAATCCAGCAGCATTTCTTTTAACAGTTGTTGTTATTTCCTCAGACTTCAAACAATTTAAAGACAAAAAAAAAAAAAAAATAGCGTATAGTATCCACAGTTTTTCTGTGCTTTCCGTCTTTATGTGGTCTTTTTTTTTTTTTTCTGTTTTTTCTACTTCTGTTTTTCTTATTTTTTGAGATAGGGTTTCTTTGTGTAACTCTTATCTGTCCTAGAATTTACTCTGCCTACCAGGTTAACTTTGAAATCACAGAGATCTGCTTGTTTCTGTCTTCCGAGTGCTGGAATTAAAGGCATGTGCCACCACACTCAGCTCCTTGCTGTCTTTTTAAAACCATTTTACTTCTTTTCTTTCCCAAGCCTACATATATTTTAGAACACACTGTAAACCTTTAGTGGTTTTTCTTAATGTGAACCTGTCTTTATTGTAAATCTTTATCTTTGTTTGGCCATGAGTCTTTATCTGTTAAACAACAACATTGCTAAAATGAAAGTCATACTTGTTTCTGCTGCGGTTTATCAAAGATGGCAGTGGGTATTTTTACGGCCAGCACTGAGAGCTGTGGTCACTGCCTTGGTCTCGCTGCCATCCAGCAAGCATGCTGCCGGCTTGGAGATGTGGTCACTGCCATTGCCAGCTCTCATACACACCAATAAATTGTTAGTGCTTTTTTAAAGCTGTGCGTTTTTTTTTTTTTTTTTTTTTTTTTTTTGCCACTTATGCTAAGTCAGGAACCTCCCTTAAAGGGAGCCGCACAATCTGCTTGTCTCTCTCAAGTCAGAGTTCAACCAAGAAAAATGCTGTTACTAAGAAACCTTGTTTGTCACTGTTCTTTTGTTTCTAAAACCCTTTTTAAGCTTTTGTTAAATTTTAAGCGGGAGTGCTTATTAGCCACATGGGCCCCATATGTAAGGAGTTAGGTTTTTTCATCTGCCACAGGTCTTGTCCCGCTGCTGCGCCAGCCCCAATTAATACACAGAGTCTCTGTATTTGATATAATGCTGTTGGCCAGGTACTAGTTTCTTATTGGCTAGCTCTGTCTTAACTATTAACCCATTTCTGTTAATATAATATTTCCAAGTGCTTTCATCTTACCGGGGAGGCGGCCGGCATTCTGCTCTCTCCAGACTCTTCCATCTTGACTCCTCCTTACTACTTCCTCTTTCCTCCTTGTCTCCTCGTCCTATTGGTGCTTTATTCATTAACCACTATGAGAAACATATATACATAGTGGAATTTTCCATCACATGTATGTATGCATGTATCTGTGTGTGTGTATGTATGTAGTATTATGTATGTGTATATATATGTATGTATGTATGTTAAGCTGACAATGCTCCCAAACAAAACACAGACTAACAAAAACCAAACAAAAAAAGCTACAACTACAACAACAACAATAAAACAAAACAGTACCAGGTATGAGAAACTTATCAAAAGTTACTCCCTAAGCAATATAGATTTTCTTGGGTAGCTTCTTGAATACTCTGGAGTGTTTGACTTGTAAATGGCTTCTAAACCACCTCAAAAGCAATATTTACTCACAGCAAAACCTACTTTGAGTTCACTCTGAAAGTCTCTATGAAGGTGACCCTAGTAATTATTCCTAGCAATGGAGGATAGTCAGAACTGGCCATCTTTTGTTGTCAGGCATGGCTTCCATTGGTGGGAGTGTGTTACATTTGGTTGGATTGTTGACTGAAAGTGTCCTGTAGAGATCCCTAAACAACCCAAGTTGATGCAAATACAAGAGGTTACTCTCTAAAAACTAACTACAGGGCCATGTTGCCAAGGAGAGCATCCACTCAGACCATTAAATGCCGAGGTATAAAGCTGCCTGTATAAAGCCTTTATCCCTACATTCTATTTTCTTTATAATAAGAAGGGACTCTGCAGGCTAAGAAAGAGAAAACTGGACAACAACCCAGCAACAAAGGCCTAAATTTGTAATCTGTCCTGCCTACAAGTTATGCTCTAGCAATGGTGGCACAGAACTTGTGGGAGTGGCAGCAATATTTGGTTTAATTTAAGGCCCAATTTAGGATAAGAATCTTATGTCCTACATTGCCTCGGTGGCCAGAGACTGGAGACTGGATAGCACACAGAAATAAGGCTGAATTAAATATGAATGGTAAAAGAAGATGAAAAAGGAAAAGAGAAGAAGAGGAGGAGGAGGTGAAGGAGGGAGAAAGAGGAGGAGGAACAGTAGATGTAGGAGCCTGAGCAGAAGCAGGAGAAGCAGGAGGAGCAGGAGAAGCAGGAGGAGCAGGAGGAGAACAGAAAAGAAATTAATTAATTCTTCATGATATACTCAAAGATCTATGTCTCCTCTGAAAGCAGAAAGGAGAAGGTGTAGACATCCATAGTCAGACATTATGCAGAGAAAGAGTGTCTAAACTGGAGGATTCCATTACTTCCCTCGCCTCAAATCTCTGTGAACCATGCAGGAGATGGGGAGGAAAAATTCTTGGAGTCAGAGGATATGGATGACACCAGGAGAACATGCCCAATCAAATATACAGATCATGGTTCACATGATCTCACAGAGACTGCAGCAGCGGACACAGGACCTGCATGGGTCTACATCAGGTCCGCTGCTCATATGTTATGGCTGTTAGTTTGCTGTTTTTTGTGTGACTCCTAACAGTGGAAATGGGTGTATGTCTGACTATTTTGCCTGTTCCTGGGACTCTCCTTACTTTTGTATAGTCTCATTCAGCCTTGATATGAGGGCTTTGGCATTGTCTTTTTGTATCCTTTTCTGTAGTGTTTTGCTGTCATCTCCTGGAGGTTTGTTCTTTTCTAAAGAACAAACATAGAGTGAGAGTATTTGGGAGAAAATGGAGATGAAGAGAGCTGGGAGGAATGGAAGGAGTGGGAACTGTGGCCAGCATATATTCTATGAGAGACAAATCTATTTTCAATAAAAGAATTAACAATAAAAATAAATATTTTCCATTCTTGATAATTAGGAAAGGTGCATTAAAAGAACTAAACCTGCTTAACTCAGATATTTATGTCATATCTTTAGAGATCAACTTATCAGGGAGGGTTTAGTGTTTTCTCAAGCTTTTATCAGTGTGATGCCTAATATATTCATTGAACATTTATCAGCCTCAGAGAATTTAATTCATCATACATAGTTCCTCTATACCACTTCTTGTCAGCTAGTTGTTGACTCAGCCTTCTGACCCCAGGGTAATTTTATTTAATCAAATAAATGTAATAAGCCTTTTCACAATTAAACAAATATTCTACATCATAAATAAATGTAACACATTTAAAATTAATATTCCATAACAAATCCCTACAAAGTACCCTTCTTTTCATCTAAGTTATTTCTGTCTTCCTTTTTCTCTTCTTCTCCCTAGGAAGTAATTCAGACCACTTTCCTTGATAGATCAAAAAAGATTACAGAATAATCTACTTTGTAAATAAGACAGATATTTGGAAATGTTAGTTTAGTCAATATAAAAATCTCACAGCCATGACAGCAGACAATCCCTCTATAGTAATGCTATGTGCCTGAAGAAAATCAACAGACAATAACAATCTCTCAAATGATAGTATATAAACTTCTGTTCACTGTTGGCTTTGCTACTGTAGTTCTGAGTATTTATATTGTTTTGTTAGTCATAGGACCAAATCTCCAAAGTAGAGTTTTTGGTTCACTCAAGCAAGCAAATGCTAAGATCAGAATTCCAGTAGCCCAACACTATCTGTGGATTGCTTATGAAACACAGTTTTGAGAATATGACTCCATGGTAATGATAGGTTACTAAATCCAATCCAAGATATATTCTGTATGATATTTTGATTATTTGCCAATCAATAAAGCTTGCTTTGAGTCATAGAGTAGATCTAGACACTAGCAGATGAAAAATTAACCATAGATGTTTAGAGGATTATAGATAGAAAAAAGAAGTAATAAGGAAAGGGAAATAGAGGTTCTCAGCCCTTTTTAGAAAGGAATAGAACAGGTAGACATTCACTAATGTTTACTTCACTGCCTCTCTGTGATCTCTGCCTAACTGGGCTATGTATCAAAAGCCTCCCCTATCTTATCATTGTCATTGTCACCAGATTTGGTAAGACAATTGGGAATTCTTTTTTTTTTTTAATTTAAATTTATTTTATTTTTTTATTTTACATGTCAATCCCAGGTCCTGCTCCCTCCCTCCTTCCCTCACTACCTCTTGCCCTCTGTCCCCCCTCACATGCACTCTGACCACCCTCCCCTCCCTTCCCCCATGCCCATTCCACATGTAGGGCTATGCCATCCAGGTGGGGTCATGTAAATCTTCCAAGTCATTTGAAGTAGGGACTAGGACTTCTCTCCTGTCTCTAAGTTAAGGGAGTGTCCCTCCATGGGGGATGTGTACACAAGGTCCTTTTTTTGCACTAGGAATACACCCTGGTTCCACTTTCTGAGGTCCTTCAGACTGTTCAGTCTTTTAGTTGAGAACCATATTTAGGGAGTCCAAGTCAATCCCATGCTGGATACTCAGTTATAAGTCTGGGGAGGGGTCATTAGCCCCCTCCTTGTTCAGGTCAGCTGTCTCTATGTGTTTCTGCAACCTGGTCTTGTCCTCTCTCTCTGCATCTGTACTCCAGTTCAACTCTTTGTTTAGTTATGCATGTTTGCTTCTGTTTCTAGAAGTTACTAGATGAGGGCTCCATGATGGTGGGTAAGTTAGTTGTTGCTTTCAAATTCAGAGAAAGGCTTTTATGTTAGCCTTTACACAGAGGTTAAAATTGTTAGTTGGAGTCAGCCTTGTAGGTTGCTAGACATTTCTTTAGCTTTAGCTTTAGCTTCAAACCAATAATGGCTCCTATTTTATGTTACCTCTCTCTCTCTCTTTCTCTCTCTCTCTTTCCTGTCTTCTATTCCTAACCAGGCTCAATATTTCTGGTCGGACAAGGTTTCTTTTCCTCCTGCTCGTTTTCTCCTACTTCTCTAACCATTCGCTGCCCCCCCACTTCTCTTGAGCTCTGGGGGACTTGTCCCTTCCCATTTCTGTGAGGGACTTTATATAAATCTCTTAAAATACACCTTGTATCCTAGTTCCCCTGGTGGTGTAAATTATAGGCTGGTGATCCTTTGCTCTAGGTCTAAAATCCATATATGAGTGAGTACATACCATGTTCCTATTTTTGTGACTGGATTACCTCATTCAGGATGATTTCTTCAAGTTACATCCACTTGCCTATGAATTTCAACATTACATTATTTTTTTTCTACAGAGTAGTATTCCATTGTGTAGATGTGCCACATCTTATTTAACCATTCTTCAGTTGAGGTACATCTAGGTTGCTTCCAGGTTCTTGCTGTTACAAATAATGCTGCTATGAACATAGTTAAGCACATGCCTTTTGTGCATGGATGTGGATCATTTAGGTATATGTCTAAGAAAGGGTTTGCCAGGTCCTGTGGTAAACTAATTCCCTTTTTCCTGAGGAACCACCATACTGATTTCCAAAAGGCTGTATGAGTTTGTACTCCCACCAGCAGAGCATTCCCCTTTCTCCACATCCTTTCCAGCATGAGTTGTCATTGGTGTTTCTCATTTTAGCCATTCTAGCCGGAATAAGATGATATCTCAAATTATTTTGATTTGCATTTCCCTGACAGCTAAGGATGTTGAGCACTTTCTTTTTTCTTTTTTTTTTAAATTTATTTCTTTTGATTTATTTTATATAACCAAGTCCATTTAAATGAAAACAAACATTTATAGACAATATTAGGGAATGTGGGTGTTATTCTGCCATTCTTTCCAAACTACTTCCTGCTGGTAAGGGGCGCTGTCATGGAGGATTGGAAGAAGATGCAAAAATCCTGGCTGTAGTCTGTAAGGCTGCTTTGTCCAGCTGTTTTGAATGTAGGATCACCTGGTACTCTGTTTCAGGTGGTCTAGCTTGATCAAACCACATTAGTCTGGAAGGAATCCACAGCTTTTCATTTTCAGTGGAAACAAAAATAGAAATCCTTTACCCCAGTAACTTGTCCTTGAACTTAAAATTTGGAGTCATAGCATTTTTTTTATTTAATTTATTATTTTACAAGTCAATCCCAATTTCCTCTCCCTCCCCTCCCTCTCTCCTTTACTCCCTCGCTCCCTCCCTTTTTACCCTCCCTGCCCTCTCACATGCACCCTAACCACCCTCCCCTTTAATCCCCCTACCCCAATTCCATATGTAGGGGAATGCCATCCAGTTGGGGTCATGTAGATCTGACAGGTCATGTGAAGTAGGGACTAGGGCTTCTCTCCTGTGTCTAGATTAAGGCAGTTATCCCTCCATGGGGGATAGGTTAGCAAGGGCCTTTTGTGCACCAGGAATACATCCTGGCTCCACTGTCTGGGGTCCCTTAGACTGCTCAGTCCTTCTGGCTAAGACCCATATTCAGTGGGGGCCTGCCTCAGTTTCATGCTGGCTTACCAGCTATCAGTTTGGTGGCCCATTAGCTCCCTCCCTGTTCAGGTAAGCTGTCTCTATGTGTTTCTGCCGCCTGGTCTTGTTCTCTCCATGTGCATCTGGGTTCTAGTTTGACTCAGTGTTTATGTATGGGTGTTTGCTCCTGTTTCCAACAGGCATTAGATAAGGGCTCCATGGTTAAGTTAGTTGTTGATCTCACTATCTGGGAAGGGCATTTATGGTAACCTTTTTGTGGAAACTCAAATTGTTAGTTGGCAGCAGTCTTGTAGTTCTCTAGACCTTTGTGTTCAATTTTATCTTCAAACTAATATTGGCTCCCTATTTTATGTTCTCTCTCTCTCTCCTGCCTTCTATTCTTAACCAGGCTCAATCTTCCTGGTCGCATGTGTTTTCCTTTCCTCCTACTCGTTTTCTCCTACTTCTCTCTCCATTCGCTGCTCCCACCCCCCAACTTCCCCTGTGCTCTGGGGCGACTTTTCCTTTCCTGGTTCTGTGAGGGACTTTATATGAATCTCTTAGAATACTGTCTTTCAGCATTTTTGATTTCCTGTATTGAGAATTATTTCTTCAATTCTGTACCCCATTTTTTAATAGGGTTATTTGCTCTTTTGTTGGCTAGTTTCTTGAGTTCTTTATCTGTTTTGGAGATAAGACTTTTGTCTTATGTAGGTTGGTGAAAATATTTTTTTCACTCTGTGGGCTGCCATTTGAGCTTGTCTACTGTGTCTTTTGCCTTACAGAAGCATCTAAGTTTGAAGAGGTCCCATTTAATAATTGTTGATCTCAGTGTCTGTGCTACTGGAGTTATGTTCAGGAAGCATTCTCCTATACCAATTTGTTCAAGGCTACCTCCTTCTTTCTCTTCTAAGTGTTTCAGTGTGGCTGGATTTAAGTTCAGTTCTTTGATCCATTTGGACATGAGCCAAATTAGCTGATTTGTCAAAAATCAGGTGTTCATAGGTGTGTGGGTTAATATCAGGATTTTCCATTCCATTCCATTGGTCTATCTGTCTTTTTTTGTGCCAATACCAGGCTGTTTTCAGAACTGTAGCTTCATAGTAGAGCTTAATGTCAGGGATGGTGATGCCTCCTGAAGTGTTTTCATTGTATAGGGTTGTTTTGGTTATCATGGGTCTTTTTTTTTTTTTTTCATATAAAGTTTATTATTATCCTTTCAAGGTCAGTGAAGAATTTTGGTGGGATTTTAATGGGGATTGCATCGAATCTGTATCTTGCTTTCGGCAAGATTACCATTTTTACTATGTTTATCCTACCTATCCATGACCATGGGAGATCTTTCCATTTTCTGGACAGAGCACAAGAAATTTGAAAGAACTGAGTCATTTACTAAAGTTGTTCAGTGCCAAAAGAAACCTTCATTTAATTTTTTACAAAGATTGACTTCAGCTCTAAATAAAATGACACAAAATCCAGAATCTAGACACACAAACAAACTGAAAATTCCCCTTTGAAAATGTTAATTCACAATCCAAAGGGGTAAGAAAGCTTTTAAATGTAACATCACTACACATAGAGTAATGGATCTGAGAATCTGTAAATAATGAATATCATAAAAATGATGACACTTAGACAAGAAAGTTGAGTTCTAAAAGCTTGAAAAAAATCAGGTGTTTTTATTGTGGTAAACAAGGTTAATTACAAAGTACTTCAGAGAAGAATCTTTCTTTTACAAAAAAAAGTATTTTTGGTTTGTTTGTTTGTTTTTCAGATATAATCCTAAAAGAAGACCCCTGACTTCTGGAGTATGCACAAGTTGCAGCAAAGCCTAACATTTGACTAATGAATGCTTATCAACAAGGGACAGAGAAAGTAATCCTTTGCTATATAAAAATACCTTGAGTAGGAGCTCTCACATGTCCTTTGTCAAATTTGGTTCCATCATTCCTGTGACCACTGGGGAAGCTCTACCACAGAACTTCATGCCTTTTGTAAAACATCATATTGCTTTGGATGATAAAACATCTGTAGAAAATAAAGCAAAATTTTCAGGAGAAAAAAATAACGCAGATATGTTGGCAAATTCTATAAATGATGAAATACTAAAGTTAAAAATAGGAATAAATGACATAGAATAAAATGAAACAATAATTGCATGAAAATATGGCATCCAAATTGGTTTCTTCAGGAGAGAAATGTTCAGCTTTTGGGGATAAGAATTTTATGTCAGGTTTAAAATAAGAAAGTATAAGATGGGTTGAATGTATAGGGCCAGAAGGACAGAGAGGAAAATTAAAGCCATATGTGGGTAAAATAGCAATTAATTTGTGGAAACATGATTTGTTACAGCAATAGAATGACCAGGTTAATGTTCCTCCAATGTAAGAAACAAAGTTAAACAAACATGTTTCTCAGAAAAATTATTAAAAAGTATTATAAAGAATAGTAATCTGAGAATTTAGGTTGTGTATAAAAAAGGGCACAAGAGCTGCTGATCTTACATTGGTACTAACATCACTACCTTTAAAATAGTTAACTGACTAAACATTCTGTGTGGGTGGAACAATCATCTTTAACATCAGAAAAACTACAGGTATTGTAAAAGCTGGTACAGGACCATATAAATGCTCAACATATTGAAGAATCACTCAATACTTGGAACTATCATATATTTTTTCAAAAAATGAAATCTTGCAAATGGAGAATATTAACAGACTTGAGAGCCATGAAAAAACTAATTCAGTTGATTGGCTCTCTACAACCAGGACTTTCCTTGCCTTCTTCATTATCTATAGGATTATCTATCATAGTTATTTATTTAAAAAACTGTTTCTTCACTATACCTTTACAAAACATGATAGAAAAAAAAATTGCCCTCATAGTCCCAATTTATAATAATTCTTGGCCTGTTAAAAGATATCAGTGAAAACTTCTTCCATAAGAAATGCTAATCAAAACTACCTTGAGTCAATACTTTGTACAACAGGCATTGGAAATAATTCTTAATCAGTTTCATCAATCTATACTTTATTATAATATGGATGATATTTTACAAGCTGGTTCATATACAGAAAACAGTGAAAAAGTTAAAGGATTAAGATATTTTCCATGGTTGAGAATTATAAGTTGCTCCTTAAAAAAATTAAAATTACCAAGGATATAGAATAGTTTTTCAAAAAGTTCACCATCAAAATACAAATCAGGAGAGATCAATTGTAAACTTTTTTCATATATAATTTATTTATTCTTTATTTATATTTTACATTTCACCACAGTTCTCCCTCCCACCCCTCCTCACATACCCCCAATTGCCTTGCTCCCAGCCTAAGCCCAGAGTCAACCAAGTCTGACACAATAAGTTGGAGCAGAGCCAACACCCTCTTCCATGCACTAAGGCAGAGCATGGCATCTCAAAATAGGGAATGGGCTCCAACAACCTATCACATGTACCAGATTTGTATCATCATCCTACTGCCAGGAAATTTTATGATTTTTCAAAATTTTATGGGAAACATTATTTGGTTACTACCCATAATTGAGTTGACAACTTAAGAACTATGGAATTTATTTTTAAATTTTACATGGTGATAAGGACTTAAATAGCCCAAGTAAATTATCAGCTGAGTCTGAGATAGAATTGGCTTCCTTAGAAGAAATATACAGGATGCACATGAGGATCATTTGGATCAGAGTTTGATTTTGTTCTCTTTAATTTAAGGTCTATAAATTACCATAAAAGAATTCTAATGCAGAAAAATATTAATGTCTTAGAATGGATATTTTTAGCATACAGAGTAAGGAATAAAGACCTTTCTAGAAATGTTTCTCAGTTGACTCTGAAAAGAAAATTAAGACTTTGTCAATTAACAGGAATATACCCAGTAGAAATTGTGGAATTTTTTTTTACTAATGAAATTTCCTCATTATGGACAGAAAATGAATATTGGTAAAGATCTTGCAGTAATTATTGAGAGCATATTAGCAATAATCATCCCCAAAATGAGATAATTCAGTTTGTAAAGCAAACTGAATCATTCCTCACATTGTTTGGGGACTTGAATGAAGCCCTACACTTGGTTTTACACAGAGAATGGACAATATATGATACAGATAGCTTTCCCAAGACTTGACAATTATCCCAATTTCCTCAGGGTCTCCTAAAAATGATACCATCACAGAGAACAAAAAGTGATTTTAAAAACCCAATGCCTACATTAAAACATGTAGGGTGGGTAATATTTTTGTCTTTCAGTGAGTAATGGATATTAGTCATCATTTAAGGAGGTTGGTTACAAGTTCACATTGGTAATGGTCAGGAAAATGGTAAACAATGAGATTAGATTCATGGATCTTGTTCTGGAAAGCAAATGGCAGATATAAAAATGATAGGATAAAAGGGTAGATTATTGAATCTACTTTTAAAATAAAAACAACTACTATCTTAAATATTTTACCTTGGTATGAATTTTCTATATTATTAAAAATTGAAAGTATTTTATACTTTATACATGTTTCTACTCTTAAGATATTTTGAATATTGATAAAAGGCAGAGGTAACCAATAAATGACCAAAAATTAACTCTATATATTTAAGAAAAATAGACAGATAGTAAACAGGAATTAGTAAATTGTGGCTGAGAGGAAGAAACAGAAAAACTAGGAAGTCACAACTGCTCCCTTGATTCTCTTATCTTACTGGTTCTCACCCCAATATCTGACACCCAATTTTTAGCTGGTAAATAATAATTAGATAAGGTTAAATGTATTCTAATTGGCAAATGACTAACTGAAAGTATTTCACACAACATTCTCTGAAAGCAGGAACTTATTTACAACAAGAAATTCCCTCATTATTTCTGTCGACCAAGTTTAGGGCAATGAGGAGACTTTCATCTAGATTCTCTTACTTGATTCTATAATTATGTTGGTCATTTAGTTGGGTTTAATACATTTACATAATTCACAGATATGTATAACACTTTTTATAGCTTCCTGCATTCATATACACACAGAAATATATATGTATGTATGTATAAATATATACATACATACATATATACATACAAATAAATAAATATATATATGGAGCAATGGTCCTCTGCCAGAGCTTTATCCATGCGGGACTATTCTGTGTCACTCCCTGCCAGATCTTTGACCTCCCTCATTTACAGGCCACTGCTGGAGATGAGTCTGGGACAGGTTTAGGTTTACTTTCCCCCACACACTTCCCTGGGAACTCTCTGGATCGTCCCTGAACCTCACTCTCCCCTGTTTCCTGTCCCCAGTGAGGGTGCTCATGGTGCTCTGATACACCATCCCCACCCAAGAAGAACCTGCCTCTCCCCCCACTCTGTGCCATACCCTGCCTACTGTTTACCACTCTGGTTCAGTATTGGAACAGAGGGCAAATCCCTTTGGGGAACTTCTTGGAGATGTTCTGAGTACACTAGACATGCCTATCCAAGTGGGACCACCCTGAATCTCCACCTGCCTGATCTCTGACCCCCACCGCCAGTCCTCTACCAAAGCTCCAGCCCTGGCCAGAGATTCGCCTATCCCAACAGGACCATCCTGAGTCCCTGCCTGCTGGATTTTAGACACCCCTCACGGGCCAGTGATAGGGCCTAATCTTTGACCCCTATAGTTGGGCCCCGACCTGAGGAGAGACCTCCTAGAGAGCTTGGTCTATCCAGAACTACAGACATCTAACTTCTGACCCACCAAAGCCCAAGAGTGGAGTAGCAGAGAAAGCGGGGGGGGGGGGGGGGGGGAGACCCCACCTGCACTCACCTGAACATCCCAAAGCAGATGAAGCAGAAAAAAAATTACTTCAAAATATATCTTCATAGAATTGATAGAGGCCTTCAAAGACTATGTGAGAAAATCCCTTAAAGATATGGAAAAAAACAACAAACAAAAAATTGGAAGAAATGAACAAATCTCTTGCAGAAAGTACAGAAAGCCAAGGGGAGGGGGGGAAACAGGAGAAGGAAACAGTTCAAGACTTGAAAACTGAAATAGAAAACATAAAAAAGACATACTGAAGGAATGCTGGAAATAGAAAACTGGGCAACCCAATCTTTGACTACATGTATAATAAAGGAACTTCAGGAGGCATCACCATCCCTGGCTTTAAACTCTATCACAGAGCTACAATCCTGAAAACAGCCTGGTATTGGCACAAAATTAGACAAGGGTACCAATGGAATTGAATCGAAAATCCTGACATAAACCCACACAACAATGAACATCTTATTGTTGACTAAACTGCTACAAGTATACAATGGTTGGAGGAAAGCATCTTCAACACATGGTGCTGGCACAATTGGATGATGGTGTATAGAAGACTGCAGACAGACCCATGTCTATCCCCATGCAAAAAACTCAAGTCCGATGGATCAAAGACCTCAAAATCACAGACACTAAGATAAAAAGTAAATATGACCTCTTCAAACTCAGAAGCTTCTGTAGGGCAAAGGACACTGTTAACAAGACCAAACAGTATCCCACAGACTGGGAAAAGATTTTCATCAATCCTACATCTGACAGAGGGCTGATCTCCAAAATATACAAAGAACTCAAGACAGCAGTTAACTAAACACCATATAACCCTATTAAAATATGAGATACAGAACTGAATAAAGAACTCTCAGTAGTGGTAATCAAAAAGTCTGAAAGACATTTAGGAAGCATTCAACATCCTTAGCTATCAGGGAAATGCAAATCAAAACAACTTTGACATACCATCTTACTCCTGCCAGAATGGCTAAAATTAGAAATACCAATGACAACTTATTCTGGAGGGGATTTGGAGAAAGGGGAATACTCCTCCACTGTTGGTGGGAGTGCAAATTTGTACAGCCAATTTGCAGATCAGTATGGCAGTTCATCAGGGAAAATGGGAATCAGTCTACCACTGGACTAGGCATTCCCACTCTTAGGCATATACACAAATGATCCACAACCATGCAAAAAAGACATGCGTTCATGTATGTTCATAGCAGCATTATTTGTAATAGCAAAAACCTGGAAGCAATCTAGATTTCCCTCAACTGAAGAATGGATAAAAAAGATGTGGTACATTTACACAATAAAATACTACTCTCTGGGGGGGTGGGGGAGAATGGCATCCTGAAATTCGCAGACAAGTGAATGAAACTTGAAGAAACAATCCTGAACAGGAGGTAACCCAGTCACAAAAAAGAGGAACATGATATGTACTCACTCATATATGGATGGTAGACATAGACTGAAGGATCACCAGCTTATACTTCACACCGCCAGAGAAACTAGGATGCAAAGAGGAATCTAAGACATTCATATAAGGTCCCTCACAGGAGGGAAAGTGACAAGATCTTCTGAGCATATCGGGAGTTGGGGAGGGGGGCAGTGAGTGGAGAGGGAACTAAGAGAAAGAGAAGGGGAGGAGAGGAAACCATGTGGCATTAGAATGATTTAGTCGGGGCGGAATAGATAGATAGAGAGAAAGAGAGAGAGAGACAGACAGAGAGAGAGAAAGAGACTAAAAGAGCCATTATAGGTTTGAAGAGAAAACTGAATCTAGAGAAATGTCCAGAGAACTACATGTCTGACCCCAACTAACAATTAGAGCAACAGTGGAAAGGCTACCATAAATGCCTTTCACAAATAATGACATTAACGACCAACTTATCCACCATCAAAGAGCCCTCATCTAGTAGCAATCCCTCACTACTAAACACTGAGCTGAGCTGAAATCCAGATACAAACAGGGAAGGCAAGACCAGATGACTGAAACACATAGAGATGGCTGACCTGAACAAGGAGGATCTATTGGGCCTTCAGACTGATAGCTGGGAATCCAGCATGGGAATGACTCTAATTCCCTGAACATGAGTCTCATCTAGAAGGCCTGGGCAGCCTAAGGGACCTCTGACAGTGGGAACAGGATGTATCCCTGGTGCATAAAAGGACTTTGGGAACACATCCCCCATGGAGGGTTACTCCCTTACCCTAGAGACAGGAGAGCAGGCCTATTCCCTACTCCGAATGACTTGACCAATTTAGATTTCTCTTCCTGGAAGGCATCACCCTACATGTGGAGTGGTGGGTCGATGGGAAGGGAGGGTTGTCAGGGGGCAGGAGTGTATGGGAGAGAGGAAAAGAGGGAGGATTGTAGGAAGAGAGAACTGGGAATGATATGTAAAATAAAAAGAAAACATAAATATATGTATGTATGTGTATATTATCCAAATAACAAACAAATGTAAAAGAAAATAAATAGTAAAGGTAGACAAAAGTGATGTCAACATATACACTCCTTGGCTCATAACTGCCATCAACTTCTACAAATTTTTAGACTCATTATAATTAATTTAGAATTTTGAAATAATGATATGTGTCAATTAAAGTAGGTATTCATTTATGGAAGATAATCCACCCTAATATTGCTTAATATTTCTTTTTGTTCTATATGCTCACTACTGGAGCTAGCTCTAATTTATATTACAGAGTCTTCTCTAGACACTGAGATTACCAAAGTTATACATGGATCACTTGTATACAGCTTTCATGGTTTGCTTTGCCTTTGACTGTAAGCAGTTGGATGGATATAGTTGTACTCATTCATTAATTAACCTATGAACTTAGGATACTTACTTGCCTGAAGGGAATTTGGGATATTACTTACTAAAAAAAAATAATGAAAAGGAACCTCATCCTTTTATTGGGAGGCCCTTTGCCAAGTTCCCTAGAGTGAATTTTTCAAATGTGCAGTCCTAAGAGTGTTCTAGGTGGCTGGGGCTGACTTCCTCTTCTTCCAAGCCTAGATATAACTGCTTAGCATTGTAGTTGTACTCATTCCATTCGGATCTTGTTTGTGGAAGAGATTTCTAAGGACAAGTACCACTGTCTGTTCATCAAGAAATTCACTAATTACAAGCTCAAATTCCTGTTGCCTAATGCAAGTTTCAGTGTAAGCCATGTTTCATCACAAAGAGGTCAGGCAACTTATGTTAGACCCAAAGAACTGCTGCATAAAATTCCAGGGAGTTCTAAAATAACAAATTAAAAAATTACTTACAACCTTCTATTGTTCCCATCATTTCAACATTACCTACATGCCGAGTAACCACATGCTATAATCACAATTGTGCCTCCCCGTTTGCTATAAAAATTTCACCTATTCCAATCCTACATATATCTTACTAAACTATCACTTTGCCTAACATTTGAGTTTCTGTACCTTGGTCATACAAATACCATACTTTGTTGTAATAAAAGAAGTTCACCTACAATTTGAATATAGTGTCAAACTTTATGAAGTTCTTGACAGTCTAAAACTTTTAAATGTTTTGCTAGATATTGCCTTATATAAGGTTAAGTGAAGATTGACAGCTTCGAAGTATCCCTTTACTCATTCCTAGTTGTTTCCTTCTTTATGTTATCATTATAAAAGTTTAGTGTGTATACTCATTGTATGAGTGTGTGTGTGTGTGTGTGTGTGTGTGTGTGAGTGTGTGTGTATTCTGATTCTTGTACACGTGTGCACATGCAGGTAATAAGATGACGATCTTGGTTATTGTCCCTTAGATACTGTCCACCTTTAGATTTTCAAGCAGTGTTTCTCCCTGGTTGGGATTCTTCAAGTAAGCTAGGCAATTTAGCAATGGTGTTCCAGGAACCTACCTTTTTCTGCCTCTTTCTCTTTTTTAGTACTGGAATTGCTAATGTGAGCTTCCATAGTTGGCATTTTTAATATGGGCTCTGGAGAGTAAATTCAGTTCCTTGTAGCTTGCAAAGGGGGGTTCTTCATAAAATGAACTAGTTTCTCAACCTTCACTAGAAAATATTTCATTGTATAGAAAAAATATTTCCCACTAACAATCATTTATTAAGTTAAGGCCACTCATAGAATAAAGGAGCTAAACTTATATCAATACATGAAATGATTATAGTTTATTTGGATTTATTAATAATTTTAGTGCTATGTTGACCAACCAACTTTTAAAGATCAGTTGCCATTGAAAAGACATTCAAATTAACTTTTTCATCTAATTTAGTTAATAGGATCTCTCTGACCTATTATGACCTCTCAACCATTATGGAATAACTTTCATCCTTTTAGTGGTTCATTTCCAAAAGTCTTTATGCTGATGTGGCTAGTAGC
Organism: Phodopus roborovskii; assembly: GCF_943737965.1. Classification (NCBI taxonomy): domain Eukaryota; kingdom Metazoa; phylum Chordata; class Mammalia; order Rodentia; family Cricetidae; genus Phodopus; species Phodopus roborovskii. The sequence goes on from NW_026125102.1 coordinate 52,637, forward strand.
ATAGAAAAATTATTCAAGTTATTCAACTCAAAGGGAGTATGTAGAACTTAGTTTACTGAGAAAAATATATCAACAAGTCTTTATGTTCAGAACTTTATGTCTGTAATTTTGCCCATTATTGCAATGACTTGGCTGACTTCCCCTGACAGACCTTAACTTATAGAAATATGTGGCCAAATATAGTGCCTTTTATGTGTCCAAGTATTAATGTATAACAACCTATCATGAAAAAGTATTCTTTGTTTGGGGATGTGGCTTAGTGTTACTTTTCTTTCCTAGTGAATATGAGGCTTAGGGTTGATTTTTCACTATCTCAAAACCCTAAGAATTCAGGCACAACAGACTGTGATATCTGGTGGAGGGTGTCCTTCTGTATGTGTGAATATATATTTCTCTTATTAGTTGATGAATAAAAGTGTTTTGGCCAACGGAGAGGTAGGATATAGGTGGGGCTACCAGAAAAGAGTAATACTGTTAGGAGATGCCAAGTCACAGCCACAACTTACCTCCTTAGCATCTCAGCAAACCAGAGAGCAAGTTCTATTTCTCCATGTTTCTGTTCAGCTATCTCACTTCCTGTCTGTCTGTATAGACCTCCAGAACTCTATGGTTACCTAGTGGCAAACTCCAATCTCTGAAGTTCAGGTAAAGATATCACCATAGATATCATTTTGAAACTAAGTAAAAAAAAAAAAAAAAACAAAAAAACAATAATTCCCTATTTTTGAGTTAAAGAGTAAAAGAAAACAACATTGAATCCTGTACAAGTCTTTTTTATTCATGTCACATATCAAACCATATAAATTAATATGTCATGAGTTGTTACTCTATAACTGTCTGACACATGAGATATAACAATCAATTAGAAACAATAAATTTTCTGGTTCTTAGGGTTGAGTATAAATGTTTTTTTTTTTTTTACTTAACAGGGCTAATTATGAAAATTAACTCCATGATGACAATAATTTCTACTGGTTAAACAACTATATAGTTTTAAGTATATTAAACTGTAGAGAATATCAAGAAAATAAAGTTAAATTAGTAACTTTTTCTAATTTCTTCAAAAACGATATGAAACTTTCTAGTGGAGACTTTTGATGCATTTTATTTTTAACATTTATTTTGTTGTTCCAAAGGTATGTAAACATTTACTTGTGTATCAATAACAGAAGTTCATGCATTATATTTCTGTATATATTTTTGTATATGAGTATATAATAAATACAGAGATTCCCACGATACTGGGTCCTGTAATTTTTCAGAGTTGGGGCATGCGTAAATTCTGTAAATACCATGTTACAAAGTCAAGAGAGTGAGTTCAATGTTATCTTTCATACATAGACTAATTCCAACAGTTTTTAAAATACATTAGTTACTTCTTGGCTCAATTATTTTTTTGTTGTAATTTCAGTATGAAATGTCCCCATGCAGTATGAAATGTCTCATGTGTTAGAATACTTTGCTTCCAATATACAATTTTGGAAAAATGTGGAATGTTTAAGAAGTTAAGTCTTGTTGGAAGAATAAGGTTATTTGGATTGGGCCTTGAGAATATGAGAAGAATAATTAGAGGTTTATATGATTATCAAAGTTAAATTTACATAAAATATTTTTTAATTTATATTATTTTATTTATTATTTAATCTTTTCTTATTTTACATATCAATCCCAGTTCCCTATACATCCAATCCTCCAATGACCCCACCAACCCATTCATCCCATCCCCTATCGGAAGGTGAGTCCATCCATGAGGGAACATCAAAATCTGTCCAGTCATCTGGGGTAGGTCCTAGGCCTGTCCCTGAATCTCTAGTCTGAGAGAGTATCCTTCCGTGGGAAATGGGCCCTTGAAATCCTTTCTTGCACCAGGGATACATCGTGGTTCCACTGTCAGAGGTCCCATAGACTGCCCAGGCTTTCTAACTGAGAACCACGTTTTGGGGGGTCTGGGTCGGTCCTATGCTGGTTTCTCAGACATCAGTCTGACATCCATAAGCTTTTCCTTGTTCAGGTAAGCTGTTTCTGTGGGTTTCTCCACTCTGGTCTTGACACCTTTGCTCATCAAGTCTTCCTCTGTGGAACTGGATTCCAAGTGTTTGTCTAAGAGTTTAGCTGCAGTTCTCTGCTTCTGCTTCCATTAGCTACTAGATGAAGGCTCTAGAATGGCATATAAGGTAGTCATCAATCTCATTATTGGGGGAGGCCATTTAAGTTACCTCTCCACTATTGCTAAGCTTGTTAGTTGGGGGTCATCCTTGTAGGTATCTGGGCATTTCCCTAGGGCCAGATGTCTCTTTAAACTTGTAATGACTCTCACTATTTTGGTATAGCTTTTCTTGCTCTCCTCTATTCTTCCCAACTGAATCTTCCTGCTCCATCATGTTCTCTCCCCATCATTTTCTCTTACATCCTCTCCTCTCCCCTAATACAGAAGGATTTTGCCAGCTAAGTGATAGCAGACTTTAATAACGAATGCTTTAATGAAATGAATTTACTTACTTTTTTAAGATTGTATTTTGTCTTTACAACTGTGGCATACTGTGTTAGTTTATGATTCTTTATTAAGATTTATAAGAAGCATTCTATGGAAAGAGAAATTGATGTGAGAATACAACACATTATATTTCTAAAATCCTGGCTGCTTCACTTCAAAACAATGCTCATGTATATTATGTGTAAATGTTTATGCTAATACGCTGAACACCGGGATAAAGATCTCTAAATTTTGTTTTAAATTTGTTCCAGTAGTTATGATTACTTACTACTTTACTTAATAGACATTCAGACTTATTCTCAAAACTTCAATTTTGAATTTTGAATGGATTCCATTTCTAGATTGGAATCCAACTTTAGTCTTGGGGCATATTAAATGGCTATATAGTCTTTCTGTAATTTAAAACTAGTTTTTATATTCTGAGGCTATTGTAGTTCCTATAAGGTATACATACAGTGCATCAACATATGTTATATAACAGATGCACAAAGTGACAATGTAAGTAAAGTTTTCGTTCTTTTGGACTGCATTATTCCATTTTCTTAGATATGATTACATAAAACGAAACTAAAGACTACTATATTTTGTCTTTGGCCTGGTTAGTACTTGGATGGGAGATCCTTCCCTTAATAAAGTAATTATAATTCACTTTTTAAAATCTTTCTGTAAAAAAAAAATTCTAGCTAATCTTGATGGAAATATTTATTTTATCTTTATTTATCTGTGTGTTTGTGTTTGTTTGTGTGTGTGTGTTTGTGTGTGTGTGTGTGTGTGTGTGTGTGGTGTGTGTCTGTGTGAGTGACACTATGGTTATATGACACTGTGGTTTCTGAAGACCAGAGATATTGAAATCCCCTCGAGCTATAGTTACAAGTGGTTTTGAGAACCTAAGTCTAATTCTTTTTAAGAGTAGTACACTCCCTTAACCACTGAGCTCCCTCTCTCTATTGCCTAAGATTGATACTTTATCATGAGAGAACAGTACAGAAAGGTAATTCCAATTTCTTCCATTTAAGATCCATAAATGTGCAGTCTCAGTTTGTCAGTACTTAATGAATTGCCTTTTGTCTGATGCCAAAAATTATCCAGAATCTCACCTCATTACTACTGTTAAACAGCATTTTCCTTGTTATTGTCTAAGGTTCAAGAAACACATATATGAAAATTAAGTATAATCTTGCTAAACAACCTTCCCATTTTACTTAATCCCTCACTTTCAAACCTTTGACTTGGTTTTTTTCTTTATTCCTATTTCTTTCAAATACATTTTTTTTCTTACTGGTAGTGTGTATATTCCTCCAGCTGCTAGATCATTGATTTAAAAAAAAAAATAGAGACAAGGGATTTTAACTTCTAAGATTTCAAAGTTTAATAACATTTTTAATTTTTCAAGTCTTTTTAAATTTATATATCTGAGTGAATGATGCTGAGCAGACATCACCTTACAGCTCTTTCATGTACAGCCTCTAAATGTCATTTCAAGATGAGCTTCAAGTCTTTGAAGTTTTTATGAAAATTTTTGACATCCTGCTCTTTGAAAATTGCTAAAATAGAGCTAAAATGAGAAGTATATCAAAATTTTTCTATTTTGTTTTTAATATACATTAGAGTTTCTATTGGATAATTATTAGTTTCCTTTATGTATAAATTGACAGTTTGGTAAGCACAATGTGACCCCCATGTTTCCTATAATCTTACTTAATTATTTGAATTCTATTCCATAACATTTTCCATATTTTATTTTATAACCATGCATCTATTTAAATTGTTGTTGTTTGCTTTGCCCTCCAACTCACAGATCAATGTGCCTCTTCCTAACGAGTCAATTTAGTTCAGTATTTATCTTTTTCAAATTTGTTTTTAAATTTCCAGGTTATATTTATGTTTAAATTTATTTTGTGTATTTATGTATTTATTTAATTTTTTGTGATGATAGGGAATGATCCAGAGACTTTGGCATGCTAGCTAAGTACCTTATTACTGAGTCACATTCCTAGTTTAAACTTTAAATATACGTATTTATTTATTTGTTGGGGTATTTTAAAGTATTATATATTAATTTTATTTAGCTGTGTGTTTAGTTCATTTTTATTTATAGACAGTTTAAACAATAGTTTTCCAGGTAAGATTGTACAGATAGCAGATATATAAATATTTTTTTAACATTTTCTAAGATTTTCTATTTATCGGTTTAACTGTGAACTATTTTCAGTGCATATCAATCTCCCATGCTAGAAAATTTAAAAAATATTAACATTAGTTTTTATAGATTTTTTTATTCATTTTTTTCCATGGTATCCTATGAATTTGCATAATATTTATCACTCATTGTATATTTTTTTAGCAACACATTTCATGATACTGTTTGGAGCATGACATTTTATATTTGCTAGTATTTATTTATTTATTTATTTATTTATTTATTTATTTATTTATTTTGGTTTTTTGAGAAAGGGTTTCTTTTTGACTTTGGAGGTTGTCCTGGAACTAGCTCTTTTACACCAGGCTGCCCTCGAACTCACAGAGATCCATCTGCCTCTGCCTTCTGAGTGCTGGGATTATAGGTATGTGCCACCACCACCTTTCTATTTTTAATAATATTTAAAATATAAATGCTTCTATTTCCTGTAAATTTTCATTTTTAACAGTCAATACATTTTTTTAAATGAGACATCTACTGTATAACTCTGTTAATCAGGTTTTACAAAGAACTCATAAATAAGGACTTATTACTACAACTTACAGGCAGCCGTTATGCTAGTCAATCAATGGCTACTCCTTGACAGAAAGGTTAAGTTTCCAGTTGCTTTGTCCACAAGGAAGGATATCTTAGTTGCTTTTCAGACAATATTGGAAAGCCCAAGAAGTAGCTTCACATATCAGTGAAAGAATGTCTGAGCAGTGGGATAGATGATAAACTTACAGGAGGAATGAGGGCAAGCCATAGGGGGAAAAAGTCTCCTACTTCCATGTTCCAAATTTAGGATGGGTTTTACCATCTCAAGTGATAATGTCAAGAAAATCACTGTTAGTATTTGTCAACTTGATGAACAGCCATATCTCATGGATGTCATGTTTAATTTATAAATGCAAACAATAATAAAACTAATCAGTATTTTCAAATGAACTACAAACTTGCCTATAGGCAAGTTTTATGAAGACATTTTCTCAATTGAGACTGATTTTTCTCAAATTACTCTAGTGTTTGTCAAGAAGGATATAACAAATCAGAGCTCATGAATATACAGGCAGCACAGCACAGGGTAGACTTGAAAGGAAAAGAAGAATCACATAGGGAACTTAAGTGTTTACTGACATGATAAAAAAAAAATCTAAAGTGAGCTATAGAGAAGCTGAAGTAGTAACTAATGGCCACTGTAAAACATAAGCTAGAGATTGAAGCAATAGCGATGAGTCCAGCTATAGAGTTGAAATTTCAGGGCCAGGGCCACATGAAGGATTAGGACAATGGATGAATATCAGGTCTGGAAGATGATTGGGAAGAAAATAAAATTTTAATTAAATTAACATCAAACATGATACCAAGCTGAGGTGAAACCCCAGGGTGGTTTCTGTCTTTTTATTTTTCCTTTGAATACATATTGTAGTCAGAATGCAAGTCTGTGGTCTTTAGCATCACATTTTTATATATCCACTTCTTTGTGGGACATGTGGGGGTGGAGTTATACAATTTTTGTTGTCTCGAGTGTCTGGTGTACCTTGGGCCATGTCATGTCCTTCATATGTCCTTCATACAATTTTAATACACAACAGTCTCAATTCATTCTGACAGGTTATAGGGTGGCATGCACATGCTTTTTACTGCCTAGAAGTCATTTTTCAGTCTTTTTTGTCAGACAGATGGTGCTGTTCTCATATCTACCCACTCTACAGTCATTCTGCACCCTCCAAATACAGTAAAATTGATTTTTAAGCCTCTCTCAAGGCTTGGTAGAGTTTAAAGATAAACATTGTTGTATATAACATGGAATAACTTAGAGTTTCACCTAATCACAACACTTGACTCTTTAACAGGAATATTCATAATGAATATGTAAACCTTGCTTTCTTCTGGAGAATATGCAAAAGTTTTGAGTCTAAAGTTGCCAATAATATTAAGAATACATGTGGGACATCATGACAGTCTTTTAATATACTTTTCTAAAGAATGTTTAAAAAAAAAACCTGATGTCAAGATTTGAGTATTTTTAGAAAACTCTCATTTGGCCAATTATAATTGAAAATGATATTACTAGTTACTAATATTTTACCAACAAAAGAATAATTTTGATAAGCTATTTTCATATCTAGTTTTCTGAGATTCAAATGTATTCATTCATTGATTGATTGACTGAGTGGCACATTAGCTTTTCCAAAATATTTGATTTAACTCATCTTAATTTTATTCAATCTATCAATGAAAACCTATATATAAGAGTGAGCAGGTTGTATTTATTATTAGAATTGACCATTTACATTAGGATAGGTGTGAAGGGAGTAAGCAACAGAATTATCTCTCCAATGAAAAAGACAGATAGTGATAGGCAAAAAGAGATAGCTACACTTAAAAGGATTCTTTGAGTTACATCCAAAGTTGATGACAAAGTGTGCAATTTTCATAAATTTATTTTAGTTTTCATTATTTAACTCTTTTTAATCTGTGTTATGTGAGTTTTGGCTGAACAAATAGTATCTTGATTGTATCTCTAGATCTGTGGAGAAACATGGCCTTCTGAGCTTCCAGGAGCATCACTGTATGAAGAGAAGACATCAGGTAAGGAACAAGGTATGAACTTGTTCCATCTTCAAATGTTAATACAAATAGGCCTGTCAATCTTCTGAACAGAAAAAAGTCCATCAAGAAAATTTCCTGTCATATACAAATTTAAGAAATAAAATAAAATCTCTATGTATATATAGGTTGCTTCAATATTCACTTTGTTTTTTGACCATTCTTATCCATTGAAAGTATTTTCTTAAAACATAGTCTCTGAAGGTTGTTGACTCTCGTATACTGACAATGTTTGTTCTCTAATGGCCACTTTGATCATTGTGTGAGTTTCTCATGTTATTCTATAATAAACTCTGTATTTCCTATTTATCTATCTCTTCTGAATTTATTTACCAGAGTTCAAAAAGACGGGAAGCCAAGGGGAGGGCACAACAATTTTTTAAAATTTTTTGAGTAATAGGTGAACCATAAGTTGTTTCTAAGTGTATGGATTCAGCATGTTTTATTGTTAAAATTACTTTAAAAATCTTAATTACTTTTATTTCCCACTAATAAATATTGAGTAATAGATCAAAGAAATATATATGAGCTATTGTTCTGTTTAACATAGTTCTATTATTGTCAAGTGTTCAAGAATGGCTTCTTTTTCTGTGTAAACATGGCTGTTGGTACCTTGGAGCAGAAATAAACTTTATCATTTACCATGAAATAAAATAAACAAAAGACTACATTGATGACTAGAACTCTCTTAATACCCACACAGATGACAATGTTCCCCAGGAAAACAAGAAAGTGGAAGGGTAACAGTTTGTCACAGATAAATCTTCCCAATAGTCCTTCCTACCTCACAGATACATGTGGTCTTGAGACGTTCCGGAGTATAGACAAATTGGAAGTGTAAGAAGGTGAGGGGACTTTCAGTTCGACACTTTTAGTCACCTACACAGTTTAGTTCTTTTGTCAGGTACATATACATGTGTGTTTTCATGACACTTCTAGTATGTCCTTTGTGTAATCCTGGGAAAATAGGCATTTGCTCATGCCTCAGCAAGAAAATTATCATTAGGTCATACAATACATTAGCTAAAATGATTCAGTTTTTAAAATTAATACATTCTATAGTTTCTAAAACAATCATTAAATCAATTGTACCCTAATTATCTACTTAGGATTTTTAGGCATTGCATCAAATAAAAGAGCCAGTGAATCAGGAGGTAGGAAAGGCCAAGGGGAAGTTGTTAGAGAAAATCTATGATAATAATTTAGTTTTATGATTTTCTCAACATGAATAAATAATACAAACATTTAAAACATTTGAGAGAATCTCACTATATTCACAAAATTTATGCATTCATTTAAACTGCCTTGAAAGTAACACTAGAGAATAATTGTGTTGTAGTCAAATTTTAAAAATGTAAAATTATTGGATATCATTTTAAATTACAGTAAGATATCACCCAGTGATAAAATTATTTAGTAACACTTATCAAAGTGGCCTAGTACATTGAGGTGCTTGTATGAAGGGCTAATAACCTGAGCTAAAGTCCTGAACAACAACAACAAAAAAAAAACCACAGCAGGAAAAGATCAAATTATGAGCATTGTCCTCTGATCTCCACAAACGTTCCATGACATCTACAAGTCACTGGAAATAAATGCACACACAAACATAGAATTTAAAACATTAACAACAAACAAATAGTACTCATTAATTCTTCATTTGATAATTGATTTTGCTAGCTGTTGAGGAGGAGATTGTACTTATATACAAGAAATAATAACATACTGAGTAAATAAAGCAACTAGGAAGTACAATAAGACAAGTCCAACATTTGGGAACAGTAAGAGAAAACAGCAGTAATAAATTAGGCTTGGGGACATATTTAACACATGTATTAAGTATGTATTTAGTATGTGATGGTTAGTATTCACTTTTAATTTGAAGGAATTTATAATCACCATAGAGACTTACTTGTGGGCATATCTGTGAGGAAGATTCTATTCTGGAGTAATTAGGTAGAATGTCCTACCATAAATATATATAGTAACATTCCATGAGGTAGGGCTTTCAATTAATATAAACAAGTGAATTGAAGGTAGAATTCATCTCTCCCTGGTTTAAAACTATGGCTGCAACATGCACTATTGCTTCATTTTCCTGTATGCATGCCTAACTACAATGGATGACAAGCTCAAACTGTGAAACAAAATATACAACTCTGTCCTTAAATTGCTTTTGTTACTTTACTTGGAAATGAAAATACTTTATAAATATTGCAGGAAGAGGTTGTACAACTGTTGTGATAAATGTGACCAGGTGATTGGCAAATGTTTGGAATAGGCTTACAGGAAGAGGATAGAAGAGGTTAGAAATTTTGGTTAAAAAAACATAGTCATTTTTAAACAATAGGCTTAACAGGTCATTCTACTGAAAATTTGGAAGACCACGTTCCAAGGGAATTATAGAGAATGGAGGCCAAATCATGAGGGCTATGAAGGGAGCAAAGACTCCATCTGGAAATGGGTTCAAAATTGTCCATGCTGTATACTAACAAAGAATATTATGATACTCTGCCTATATTCTGAAAACTTGAGTAATACTGAATGTAAAAATAATGAGGAACAATTTCAAGACAGGACATTATATAGACTATGCCATAGATACTCTTGATTAAAGATGAACATGGTTGGATAAAATGATATGCAGTGAGGTTAGAAAAAGAAAGTGAGGGTGTTTCAAGCAATATACAAAGCAAGTTACAAACACAGCTAGTTATTAAGGTGATTATTGTCATTTAAAAGATACCTGGGTCCAAACAATGGATGAAAGGTACAAAATCATAGGCCAAAATAAAACTTTCATCACCAATGGGAAGACATAAAGGAAGAAATGAAGAAAGAAAGAGAGAGAGAGAGAATAAGAAAGAAAGAGAAGGAGTAGGAGGAAGAGGAGGAGGAGAAGAAGAGGACGAAGAGGAGGAGGAGGAAGAGAAGAAGAAGAGAGGATCAAGGTCCCACTAGAAGGATCTCTGTTGTGAAAATGTAAATTCATAAAAACAATGAAGAGCTTAAAATGGCAATATCAAGGTAGGGCCTTCCTGCTTAAAGGCAACTACCTGGGATAGTGTTACTCCATTGTCAGCACACAACCTGATATAACTATGGCCCAAGAGGATCAGGCACTAGCCTAAATGAGCTGCCAAGTCTAACAACAGCCTCCCCCATGGTACTGATTTTTCATATGTAAAAGATGCATTGTCAAAAACAATACGAAGTGTTGAAATATGAGGTATGTCCAGAGTCCCTGACAAAATAAAAGACTTGGATGGCCAGTATATGAAACTATTAAAGTGAAACCAAAGTTACAATGGGAATACCAGTATGTTAGAGATGCTTGCATCATGGGATATCCCCTGAAGAAAATTGAATATGAAGTGAAGTTGCCCCACTTGAGAAGAAATGAATGTTCCAGGAGCATGGTGGATATGTTTCACTTCTTAATCCTTTTGGGAATACAGATTGGTCTCTCACAAGCTTCAGAGCATGGTCATAGAACTGTTGGATGGTGTTCATGATGCTATGGTTTAGTATTGCTTTGGTCCAATTTTTCTTTGTCATGTCCCTATTCTCCCTATTGCTATGGAATAGTTTCCAATGCCATTACAGGATATATATTTGTAAGCTGTTATTACCATTGTATAGAGCCTAACTTTAAGTAGATTACCTTGAGTCTCGGAAGAGAATTTGGACTTTTAACAGTGCTGACACTGATAGGACAATGGGACTTTTGAAGTTGGACTGAATTAATTTTGCATTGTAATATCATGACCCTACGGGGAAAGTGGAGGAGATTATGCATAAACATTCTATGCTGAGGTATCACGATTTCATGGAGTGATGTTGTAATGGCTAATCTTGTCAACATGATGGGATTTAGTCTAAAGTAACGATCACATCTTGAGTGTACTTAAGGAACTGCAGATACTCATTCTGACATGTCCTAAAATTCTCTTCTACATATAAATAGAGTATTTCGTTTGATTTTTCTGAGTGAACATTCCTGGAATGTGGTGGTGGTCAGTAATAGGCTGACTACTTTGCCACTGGCTGGCACCTTTGGCTGTCTCTCTTTCCTTCCAATGACAATTTAATTTATATTATTATAAACCTGTATTAACTAAACTATGTTTTAACTACTTGACAGATGTACACGGCTAGATGGAGATTATGTGGGGGATAAATAATTTTGCAATATAATTAATCTTGGAAAAAACTGCAAAGAAATTCCTAGTGGCTTTACTTACTCATCAAAGAGATAGGCAGAAAATGAATATGCTGCTACTAAAGCTATTACATTGGGGATTGTGGTACCAAAATAAATTGAAAGCCCCCTTTTCAAATAATAATATTGAGCAACATAAGAAGACAATGTATTAAATCTGGGCAAAGAGTGATAAAGCACATTAAAATAAAATCAAGAAGCAATAAATAATAGATATTGAAAATACATAATGGTAAGCTGTACTCACATCCCTAATGTGTGTTTTAAAAAAAAGAAAAGAAAACTTCTCTAAATTAATAAGAAAAGAACACATTAAAACATGTGAATAGAAAGTTTATCAAAAAGATACATAAACAGGCTGGTGTTTTAGTTTAGGGATAAAGGCTTGCCTGGCATGCTTATTGTAATGGGGGGGGGAAGCAGAATAAAAATTCTGAAATGGCCTGTGACCACCACATTTTGCATTATTTCATGGATTTATCTCACTGGAGCAGCAAGGGACTGTATTATGCCTGACAAAGATGAAGATACACAGAAAAGCTGGGGTGGAGTGGTTGGGGCTCACTGATGGAACATCATCCAGAAGCTCACTGAGTTCCTTATATACAATATTGCACATGGCTGAACAAGGAGGCAGGGTTAGTCAATACTCCTGAACAAGCTGTAACTAATGGTATTAGAAACATTTCTTCCTATGCCAGTTTTTAGGCTGTAAAAATCACTGGAGAGAAAGCTACAGTAGACATTTTCTTCACAGTTTCACAGTTTCAATATCCAGACTGAGCCTTACTTGGGAAGTCTTTGTCATTCTCATCTTACTTGTATTAAACATTATATTTTTGCTCAGGACTTCATTGACTCCCTGTAACTACTTACATTATACATTTATGAATTGTCAACTTATAAATCTAATAGTAAATTAGAAAGTTCACATTAATATAAGAACAAGTAAATAGGGTACTGGCATGTATCTTTCAGTGAGAAAGGCAGCAGCAAGAATGATGTAACATTGTTTGTAATTACATAAACTGATTATCTGGATACAAAATGACAAACATTATTTAAGCAATTGCTCAAAAGGTTGATATTTTTAAAATCTGGACTATAACTTACTGAGACTTAGTGATTTATTTACTGTACATAAAACCAAGAGAAAATTACACATAAAAGCTTGAAATTGGAAAGGACCAGTGTCTCCAGAGCCAACTGTATGATTGTCATAGGAAGCAGTATTCAGCACTTGATTCTTAGGTGACATAATAGAAATAATTAAAAAAAGAATGGAATTCTGAACAATACTGTAGCTGGAGTTTCTGTCCCACCTGATTCCATAGGCATTTAGCCCCAAATAAACACACAGATGCTTATATTAATTATAAACTCTTTGGTTGATGTCTTAGGCTTCTTATTGGCTCACTCTTGATTATTAACCCATTTCTATTAATCTATTAATCTCCACTTCTTGACTTACCAAAGAATTTCTGGTACTATCTTTCAGGTAGCTACATGGTGTCTGCCTGGTGACTCACTAACTCCTTCTTTTCCCAGCGTTCTTCTAGTCTGGTAGCCCTGCCTATACTTCCTGCCTGGCTAATGGTCAATTAGCATTTTATTAAACCAGTGAGATGAACAGACATTCACAGTATACAGAAGGAAATTCTCCCATCACTATATAACTGAACAAAAGAAATAGACACAAAACACTTGAAATATGCTTCCTTTCACATAATGTTTAAGTAAGACAGATCCATTATGTAAGGATACAGTTATGGAATCAACATTTCTAAAGAAATGGAACTAATAGAATGAATTCATATTACAAATTGTAATTTAGCAGATTGGATTATAGGTTGTGGTCTATACAGTCTAACCATGGCTGGCTGTCTACATACAAAAGAAGCTGACAACTTAATAACTAATTTGTCCATAGGTTTGGATGCCTCTAAAGCTCCATATTCACATTGAAGGCCTAGAGGATAGCTAAAAACATGCTGGTCCTCAGTCCACATTAGAAGTTTGAAGAGACTGGCCTCTGATAACAGAAACAAAAAGGGATAGATGATTCACCAGCAAGATGGAAATAACACCACTTCTTTTCTTTTATTTATTTATTTTTCTTATTTTACATATTAATCCCAGTTCCCTCCCCCTCCCTTCCTCCCACTCGCTCTTCCACCTTCCCAAGTCCCCTGACCACCCTCCCATCCTCCCCCCCCACTCCACAGGGAGGTTGATGCCTTCTGGGAGGAGCAACAAAATCTGTCAAGTCTTTTGGAGTAGGGCCTAGGCCCTCTCTCCTGTGACTAGGTTAAGGGAGTATCCCTCCATAGGGAATGTGCTCCCCAAAGTCCTTTTGTGCACCAGGGATATACCCTGCTTCCACTGTCAGAAGTTCCTTAGACTGCCCAGACCTTCTAACATCACTCCTTTTCTCTTTGGCTTAATTATATAAGAATTGAGTCTGAATGTCATAGACTTCTCTAGGGGATGTATTCCTTAGGTTATCCTTCCTGGAAATACCCTTACACAACCGGTGGAGGCACTTCTTTGTTAAACCCAGAGCAATAAAGAAGACTATCAAAATGAATTATCACAGTTGTCTATTAGTGAATCATAAAGGAAATGCAGAGCTATAAGAAAAGTTTCTACATTATTCTGTAAATATATGTTTATAGGATCAAGGGAGATAATGCAATAGATAAATTTTATGTCATCAAACACTGAAATCATAGTTTGAATCCTCAGCACACATGTGTAACTCCATTGTGTAGGGATACCATGAGACAGACACCCATTCATCAACTAGTCTGACTGAATCTACAAAATCCAGCTTCAATAAAAAACCTGTATCAAAAAGTAAGTTGAAGAGTAATACAGCACATCTGACATCTACATCGGGCCTGCAAAAAAGAAACACATATACGCACACACTTACCATTTACAGGAGTATATATATATATATATATATATATATATATATATATATATATAATTTAAATATTCATACACATATAAAGAAGAAAATAATTTACTTTTAAGTTTAGGTTCTGAGTAGTAAGATCAGCTTTTGTTCAATCTATGTAAATGAACTGAGTAACAATTTCCAAACCACGTTAAGGAAAACTAAGCCCTGTTTTATTAAGTTGAATAACATAAAATTTCCTTGTGTGTTTTACTAAAATAACTGTTCACATGGTTATTTACTTATTTATTTGGTGCTATGGATTGAACCCAGAGCCTTGATTAGGCTGAAACATTTAATCTGACACTAAGCTATGCACTAAGACTCTTTTAGATAAATACACTGCTCAGCAAATTTATTTATCAATAGTTGGTGACTCAGATTTGTATAAACAGATCTTGCTCAATCTTAGCAGTTGCAAAGAATTCCATAACACTGCTAAATCATAATTTAAGCCAAATCTCATTCCTATATTTTTATTGTTTGAATTATGTTCATTTACAGGGTAATACACACAAAACACAGTATTTTCCTCCCTTCACCTTTTAAATCCCAAGGATAGAACTCAAGTCCTCAATGTTGGTGGCAAGTGCCTTTATCAACTGAGTTATCTTACAAGCCCAGCTCCTTAGCCACTCTCCTATTTACTGAATAACCTTAACAAGCATTACATTTTCCTTTTCTTGATTCTTATTTATCCAAATACTATGTTATATATAATTATGGATCTATCGGTATCTGAAATTCTGTATGAGTCTTAAAAGTAATATTAAGATAACATAGTATTGTAGCTAGACCTATAGGCACATGCCTACAATCTCAGTATTAGGGAGAATGAGAAGAAAGATGAGTTTGATGTCAGCCTAGGCAATATACCGAGACTGTTTGAGACAAGGAAAAGAAAAAGAAGAAAAAGAAGAAGAACAAGAAAAAGAAAAACAAGAAAAAGAAGAGAAATCATAGCATAGTATTGTTTAGCAAGACCAAACTGCCATCCAATGAAACAAAGCAAATATCACAATTTTCCACATAGGCAACAAAAGAGATAGTGGTCTTAGGTTTTAAGAATTAGTGAAATTCTATTCATTTAAAATAATTTTGTACATATACATAAACATACATTATATACCCAGCATAATACATACACACACACACTGTGCACACACACACACACACACACACAGCACAAGTGCACTATATAAAAATAGAACTTAGATACAACTAAATGCCCACTGACAGAAAAGCAGCCAACATGTTTAGTCAAATAATAAAAATGTTCAACCAACTGAACATTTGTGTTTAATGTACATGTTTATGTACAAATGGGTCTGTTCCTCATCCTCTAATGTTGCCATCTAATTGACATAAAGTGACATGGCAATGTAATCATTATTTGAATTTAAAAGACCACTCTGAAAGCTAAAATTATCTTGTTTTTTTTTCTTTTGCTCACATGGGTATTTCTTTGCCCACATTACAAATACTTTGATAGATCAATGCACTTATATAAACTGAGCAAGACATGTGCTGACCACTCAGAATGCATATTTAAAATATAATTTATATATGTATGTATCTGTGTGGTATGTGCATATAGTTAAAACAAAGTGAAAATTGTCAACAAAATATGTTCATCTCAAAAGTTAAAATACTGTAATTGAAATTAGATATTATTTTAAACTATAAATTTAATTAAAGTGTTAATTATAATTAAGAATTATAAGATTTTTACTTTTTTATTATTTCTGTTAATTGTAAAGATTAATATTGCATCATTTTCCTCCTTCTTTTCCCCCATAAACAATTCATTAAACACATCCTTGCTTTTTTTCAAATTCATGACCTCTTTATTTTATTGTAATTATATATATCCAGAAAATTCATATATATATATTTTTATATATGTGTGTACGTATGTATATATATGAATACATATATATATAAATAAATTTAATTCCTAAGTGCTTAATTACAACCTAATCTAAACACTGTTACTTGTATTTATGTTTACAGTGTTTGCCATTTTATATTGAATGGCCAGTCAGTGTCCTCTTCATTGGGGAAGACAGAAAGTCACAATAACCTTGTAGTAGTACATATGCACTGGTATTATTCAACACTCTCTAACTGGGCTTAATAATACCCAACAACAAATAAATCATGCCTGGAACCAGAAACCTATGTAATCACCCTGAGATGGTGAAACCGTTGGCCTTGGGAGAAAATCTAAAATCCCCAATTTAATAAAGCAGCGTAATCCCTAACTACATTGTCAATATTTGTCCTTCTATGTGGAATTGAGTAGAGTCCTCAGCAAAGAAATTTCTCTTTGCAGCAGATGGAGACCATTACAAAAAAAAAAAAAAAAAAAAAAAAAAAAAAAAAACAAAGACAATCAAGATGCAGAGTTATAGAGCCTTGTACCAAATGATATATTTACAACACAACTCCTGCACTTTAGGCTGAGAAACTGTGGTAGAAGGGGCAGGAAGACTGTAAGAGTCAGTATCAGGTAATTTTCTATGAAACTGTCTCCTAGTAATGTCAGAAACTATACTCATATAGTTTCACCTACATGCTTTTTCAAGAATGAGCTGAACAAGGACAACAACAATAGCTGTGCCCAAGAGAAGGGAAGAAATCTCAGGAGCCCTTGGCAATACAAAAAGAACTATGCACAACATAGAAAGGCTAAGAGTTGCAGAAATGCTAAGGATATTATTTTGAATTTTATAACATAAAAATGGACTCGTAGTTATACACGTTTTAAAGAGTGAGAGATATTGAAATACTCAATTATAAATGGTATTTTTCCAAATACCCCCTCTCTTAGGGATCAGGAAGCCCTGTGCAAGAGGAGGCCCAAAGAATGTAAGAGCTAGGGGATGTAGTCTATCAAGAAAACTTGGCCTTCTAATCAACATGAGCAAAGCTCTTATCAACTCACTGAAACTGAATCAACATGTATACTTGGCTGTAGATGGCCAACAATAAATGAACTAAATGGCACCTTTGAAGGTTCCTTCTCTTATAATTTCACTACAAGTCTTTCCTTTTCCCTTTTTAAAAAAATTTGCCTTTGTATTCTTACTATTTTTATTTATATATTCTTTTCTTCAGTCATTTTAGTCTACAGTGTTTTGTACGTGTATTTTCTATTTTTTGTGTCTTTATGGGATTCTTGAGTATGTGAACAAGTGGGCAACTCTTTCTTGTATCTACTTTTAGGACTTTTCCTCCTGTTTATTTATTTGTCCATTCCTGCTATGTTAGTTTATGTTTTATTTTATCTATTTACTTATTTTATTATTATCTATTAGAAGTCTGTTTTCTAATGAGAGACAGAGGATCTGGATATGAGGGAAGTTGGGGAAGAACAGGGAGAAGCATAGGGAGGGGAAACTGTAATCATGATATATTATGTAAAACAAGTTCTGTTTTCAATGAAATGGAAAAATTAGAATTGTCCCATATTAATAGCAGCACACCTCATAGCTCTAGAACAAAAGGAAGAAATAATACTCGAAAGGAGAATATGGCAAGTAATACTTAAACTTAGAAATGAAATTAATAAAATACAAACAAGCAAAAACACACAATATTAAGAATCAATGAAAAAAAAAGAATTCATTCTTAAAGAATATGTGTAAGATTGGCAAACCTTTAGCAAAATTAAGTCAAATACAGAGTGAGTAAAAACAAAGTTATAGATAAAAAGGGGACATGACAACAGACACTGAGGTAATCCACAGAATCCTAAATACATACTTTAAAACATGTTCTCCACCAAACTGGACAATCTGACAGAAATTGATCATTTTTATGATGTTTATCATCTACCAACATTAAATCAAGATCAAATTTGCAAATTAAACAAACTTTTAATCTCTAGTAAAATAGAATCAGTAACTAAAAGTCTACCCCCTACTCCCTTCCCCCAAAAATGCCCAAGGTCAGAGGGTTTAGAGAAGACTTCTGCCACATTTCAAAGTCAGTACTCCTCAAATTATCCTGTAATACAGAAATAGAAGAAACATTGCTCAATTTTTTTGAGCTCACAGTTGCCCTGAAATATAAACCATATAAAACCCAACACAGAGATTTACAAGTCAATTTCCCTTATGATCATAGGGAAATAAATTAATGCTTGCAGATCAAATACAAGAACATACCAAAAAGATCAACCCAAGCTGAAGGGCTTTTCTCCTCAGGCTTCTTGAGCTCCCACATTATATTCCTCTCTCTTTCCAGCCATATCCCTTCCAGTCTTCAGCTCTCTGATGCTGGGATTAAAGGTGTGTCACTTCAAATGTTGGGATCACTTTTGTGTGAGTTCTGTTTCTTAGACCGGTCAATTTCATTTGGCACAGACAGTCATCAATCTCTGTCTACTGAATGCTGGGACAAAAGAAGTGTAGCACTACTGCTTGGCTTCTATAGATAACTAGTGTGGCTAGCTTTGCACTCTGATTCTCAGAAAATCTTTACTTGCTAGATAATGAACCAAATGTCACCACAAATAGCATATTCTATCAGAAAAACTAATGGGGAGAACAACACATAGTCACTGGATTAGTAAAATGCCTATAAGGTTTTAACAGTAGATTCATGCGTAGGATTCAAGGTACATCAAACCAATTTTACATACATATGTTGAGACAGAGTTTCTCTGTGTAACTTCCCTAGCTGTCCTAGAGCTAGCTCTGTAAAGCAGGCTGGCTTCAAAATCATAGAGATATGGTTGCCTCTGCCTTCTGATTTCTGGGATTAAAGGTAAGTGCCCCACTGAACTGAACTTTAAAACTTGTGACAAGAAATAATTTTCCTTTTTATGCATGAGGATATTGATATAAACCAGTCCAAAAGAGTTTGCAATTATGAGCCACTTAGCACATTCACACTGTTTAGATGTCAACCAATACTATACTTTCATACATGGAAGTGCTTGGAGAGGGGAGAGGGAAGGGAGAATTATTGTAATCATATAATAATATCAAAAATGAAATAAAACAAAAATAAATGAAGCCTCCAAATCTCTCAATTTATCAAAAATTTTTCTTGATATCCCCTTCAGTCATTCATAGAAAATGACAATCTGTTTTTAAACTCTATTTTCAATACTTAACTTCAAAGGACATACACTTTATTGAGAAGTCATTATCCCTTTTTACTTTATGCATCTTTTACATCTACTATCCATTATTATTCTAGGTAATGACCTTTTTGTTTTAATAATGCCATTGTAACAAATGTAGGGAGAACTTATTTTGAGGCCAACCATCTATCTTATATTTAATTGCTGTCATGTTCTAGTTACTCCTTCCTGATTAAATTCACAGTGAAAATAAGATATATCTGAGAGAAATCTAGGCAAATAAACTACTCAAGGACCTACAGGAAATTTGTACTAGACTTTGTAGAAATTGTGTTTCAAAAGAATAATTTTCCTAATGCATTCTTAAGTAGATTTGTTCATTTGTCTGTCTGTAATTTGTGTGGGTGTTGGAAAGATACTAGATTCAAAGGATGAAGCAAGTGGTTCTCCAAAATATGAAAGAAGATATTGATTTTCTATTTCAAGAGACTTCAAAAGCTTACTCTCATGGGCCCACGGACTACCTATAAAAATATAGTATCAGCTTGCTTCATTTCATAATGTCAAGTTCCCAAAGGCTTTTTATAGTTCACCCTGTTTTTTTCTTGTTGGAGCAGATACTAATAGCATATATTAACCTTTACTCTACATCTGTTCACGTGAGTCTAGAAATAACTTTATGGGTTTTGTTTCCTGTGCATAAAATAAAATGGTAAATTTAGGAGTTGGGTTTACAGATTTG
Source organism: Phodopus roborovskii (assembly GCF_943737965.1). Classification (NCBI taxonomy): domain Eukaryota; kingdom Metazoa; phylum Chordata; class Mammalia; order Rodentia; family Cricetidae; genus Phodopus; species Phodopus roborovskii. The sequence goes on from NW_026125102.1 coordinate 72,944, forward strand.
TAGAAAATCCAGATTAGTCTTCAGGTCACTAGTACCATATTTATGTCTCATTCTTGAGGCGCGAAATAGGTATTCATGAGGGTCAGATATCCATGCTTGTTCATATCTTAGATAAAAGTGTGTGAAAAAAATTGCGTGTGTGCTTATGTTTGTGTGCACACATAAGTGTAGTCTTGTATGTATGCATGTTTATACACATACATGTGAAGGCAATGGTCAACATTGTATGTCTTCTTTCTCCACCTTAACTTTTGAGACACAGTCTCTCACTGAGCCTGGAGCTCACCAATTCCCTAGAATAACTTATGATATGAAAATCTTTGTCCCCACAGCACTAAAAGTGCAGAGTAGCACCAGCATTCTAAGCAGACTTTAGGGGTACTTTAATATTTCACAATAGGCATGCTAACTGAAGAGATATTGCAAAAGCCTGTGTGAATAACTATTTAGAGAAAAAGAGTGATGCCGGGTGGTGCAGCACGTCTTTAATCCTAGCACTCTGGAGGTAGAGACAGGAGATCTTTGTGAGCTCAAGGCCAGTCTTTTCTATAGAGTGAGAGTGTGTGCCAGAATAGGCTCCAAACCTACACAGGGATACATTGTCCAAAATAATCAAAAGCAAAAACAAAAACAAACAAACAAAAATGGAAAACTGTGATGGGTTTTTGTTCATGAATTTGGTGTTGGTCTCATCAAATAAAAAAGAAATAGTTCAACGGTTAAGAGCACAGGCTGCTTTTTTAGGGGATTCAAGTGCAATATCTAGAGCTAGTAACTGTTTGCAATTTCAGACATAAGGGAATGCACACCCTTTTCTTGTGTAACAGGCACACAATATTATGTCAACATAAGTGCAGAGAAGACTCATTGACATGTAAATATGTATATAAATATATGTATATGCAAATACATATGCATGTACATATATAAATTTCTCATGCCTCATGAATAGCAAAATTTTTAATGCCATTATTCAGAATTGTATATAGATTTTCCAAGTAAATTTTGTTTAGCCAGGTTTACAGTATAGTATAGGACAAGTGATAAAAGTAAACACATAGGTCACATGAGAAATAATAATGTTAAAATATTCAAAAAAAATCCATTCCCCTTCTTATTATCAAGAAGACAAATTATAGACAAATGTTTACCCCTACTTATCTATTAGTTATTAAAAGCACATTAATGTACAACAAATTACTCACTGCACATTTATAAATGACATGAGTAAGAGTCATGGATTAAAGACTTTTCATAATTTGCTTGGTCTGTACACATTTTTAAAGACATTAACAAAATTGGTAAGAATCAATCTTATGAGAATTCTGAAGTGTTTATTTCATCTAAGTGATTCTTGAAGGGGAAACAGTAATTTAACCAAAGGAGGTTTTTTGGTGCATTTTGATTTATCGTCACCCAGACTTTTACCCTTTGTAGCACAAAGGATTTGAAACAACAGAGTTTCAGATTTGAGCATCTCCTTTGCAAGAAGCAGAGCAGAGCTTGTTCTCACAACATTCTTTGCTTTCGGCAGATTTCCTGAAAGATTTACTGAGGATAATTTCTTAAGTTTACCCATCCCAGAAGTCTCTAAGTGTAGAGCAGTTGGTAGAAAGGAACTGTTCCTTAAAAAAACAAACTCAGAAAACAAAATGAGAAAGCTACTGTCCAACTCTTGCAGTAAAAGTAGACAGTGAACAATTAATAAAGAATGAGAATCTTTGGTTAAAAGAATGCTGAAAATTTCCATATACAATCAAAACTCATGCATTGGAAAGTACACACACACACATTTCACATCCTTTTGTGCTTAATATATACAGTAAGAAGAGACAAGCAAAGAGCAGAAAAAAAAAGGAAAGATGATTGATATGATATATTAGCTCATCACAGAGACTATTTGGAGAATGTTAGCATTAAATCAGACTCTAAAATGAGTGATATGCACTGAAAAACAATTATTATTAGTATTATTAAAGGAAATTAACTAATTTAGTGTGAAGTCATTAACATTTGTGAATTTTAAAAGTTACTAATTACAAAGCAATACTAGTCAAGTTGATATATTAATTAATATCAATTTCTATGTAATTCCAACTTATTTGTTTGAATACAAAAAGCCAATCTTAAAACAAATGATACTTTTTCTTTCAAAAATAAAACAAGTCTGTAGTCATAGAGTAGATTATTGAGAACAATAGAATAGAGTTTTTAGTATAGACTCAGTCATAACTACTATAAATTATTTTCTAATTAATTTAACTGAGGAAATAATAGGTTTTTGGAGCTTTGGCTACAAATGGGTAAAAAAGGACTTGCCCTGGGGCTGACCATAAGACTTAGGTAATAAGAAAAAATTACTTTGAATGTACTGTGTGTATATATGTCCATTCACATATGTTTGACCATGTTAATATTTATGTGAGAAAGAGATAATACAGGTGGAAACCAAGAAAAAAATAATTCTGATGTCATTCTCAACACCATCCATCTTCAAGTTAGAATCTCAGTGGCATGAAGCTCGGTAGTGAAGCTTTAATATCTGCCCACTAAATCCTAAGTGACCTGCTGTTTCTACCTCCATCAGATTGTCATTACTAACAAGCTCCACCATGCCCAGGTTCTTATGTGGAATCTGGGAATAGAATTCAGGCCTTGATGCTTGTTGTCCTCATCTTTTAAAATCTGAATGATTCTGAAACAACTGGTCACAAAATCATAATGCATTAATTTGACTAATAACTTACATATGTTATAATATGATATTTATAATATATACATACACAAGTATAAAATAACTAAAGCTAATTAAAAACATAAATGCTAAAACCAAATATGTTAGGAGGAAATATCAAAGTTAATATTCATGGCTGTGTATTTGATAATGGATTTTTGTTAACAAAATTTTAGCCACAAATATTTTATATTGTACTTGACCAAATTTAAAAAATGTACCACCTTTTAGGCTTTGAAACAACAGAAAATAAAACTTCAAAAGCATAAATGGGGAGAAATAATAATAATAAAAGAAAATAGAGTATGAGAACCAGAGATAATGGTTGGCTTCAGTGAATGAGTATATTTATAATATAACAAAGAATTTGTACACATAAACTTACCATTACCATGACTACCCACACAATATGAACATATATATAACATGGATGGGATGGTGGAGGGTATCTTAAATCCTAATCTCTAGCTGAAGAGTGATTATCAATTGATGGCTTCCCAGACATGAGAAATCAGTTTTCTCCAGGGATAAGTCCCTCATAGTTTATTCATGTTCCATAAGGTAGCCTTAATACTCATGCACATATTGAAAGCATTAAATTTACCCAATGATATTTTTTAAAATCCCATAAAGATAAGAGGGGACTACAGTGTATTTGATTTAAAATATTATATGCATGTACAAATACTTCAAACATTTTTTAATAAATATTACTAGGAGGCATGAATTGATGATCCTGGTATAAGATGAAATTTAGTTATTAACTGTCCTGTAGACCCACAAACCTAACACAGAAGACACACCAATCAATGGCCTGAAATAAGACATTTTGGTTAGTACATGGCTGTGAAGACAAAAGATCCAGGTAGATAATGTGTGGAATGTGGAATGCAAATGGACATAGAATTTCTGATAGAAGTAGAGGAGACTAAATCAAGGCCAATTTAGAAGGCAGAACAAGTTTGTTACTCAATTCATAGTTAGCACAAAAAGAACACAGATTCCATTTAACTCTAATATGTCATCAAACAAAAGAACAATTCTGAAAAGAACTATAGCATATCTCTGTGAGAAGAAAAATAAATGAACCTCACGTAAAGAATAAAGGAGATCTGAATTAAAAAAAAAATGAAAAGTTAAACTCAACCAAAAAAATGAACTTCATATATGGAAGTAAAGAAAAAACTAATAGGCCAGTCAGTGGTGGCTCATGCTTTTAATCCCAGTACTCCAGAAGCAGGGACAAGTGGATCTCTGTGAGTATGAGGCCAACATGGTCTAATGAGTGAGTTCCAGGGTGGCCTCCAAAGCTACAGAGAATCCCTGTATCAAGAAAAAAAAGAAGAAGAAAATAGAAAGACAGAAAGAAAGAAAGGAAAAAAGCAATATACATAAATATTAAGGTATGTGTCCCTTTTAAAAGTACCAATGCTTTTAGAAAGGATTGCCAATGAATTAGTTAGAAGAGCTTATAGGCAAAGTATTCAAGGAACAATTTTAAATGTATGTAAACAACACAAATAAAACCTGAGCATTATCCAAGATAACAAAAATAAACACCTGAATAAAGTACTGGATGTCAAAAGTCAATTTAGGACATGAAATATGATAAAGACACATAAACACTGAACCAAAATTAAAGTAAAATAATGATGAAAGCAGAAATTTCAAAAGTTTTATAAAAGCTGAAAATATACCAATTGAAAAAATATCTTAACAAGCATATTAATGACTTGGAAAGACTATAAAAGATACAACTAAAGGATCAATTCAATTCATGATGGAAAAGTAATTGGATGTAAAAGTCACAAAAAACACTTTTAGTTAAATCATAAAAATATCCCCACAGTTATAGAGGAAATAATGCTAATTTATGTACAGAACTCCAAATAGATAGCTCTAGGAAGAAGCTTCCTAAATTATATTATAATTTAGACACTAAAAACACAAGCAAGGAAAAATTTTGAATGGTGTAATAGGAAATGGCTAAACCATATTAAAAAAATCATGCCAATGTAAGACTTGATTAGTAGTAGAAATTTTAAAAGCTTAGAAAGATGCATTGCAAGTACTAATGAACAAAGATTCCAAATTATTTTCTTGAAATTTTTCTGCCATAATTGAAGGAAAAATCAAAATTTTCCATGATAAATGCAGCTAAAATGAATTTGTGACTAGAAACCCAAATGTACAAAGAATACGAATGGGAATGCTTCAAACTAAAGAAGATATACAAATCCAAGAGAAAAAAATATATCATGGTAGGACAGTATTATAAATTAGGAATAGAGAAATGACACAAAATTTACAAAGTGACAAGAATTAATGGTACATTCATTAATAATGATGAATACTGATGATGGTCTTAATTCCTCAGTTAAAATAACATCAACAAAAACAACAAAATTTGGAGTAGGAAAGAGAATATGTTTTTCCTCTCTTCCAGAAATACATATTATCATCTTTGGGGTAAAAGATCAAAAGACTGTTCTAAGAAAATGCACTAGAAAACAAGCTTGTATAGCTCTTATAATATCTGACAAAAGTAAACTTTAACCAAAACCATACAGAAAAGCTTAATGAGGTTATTTCATTTTCACAAGGGAAAATTCATTAATAGTGTTATAATGTACCCACATACATACTAAACATTAGTCAATCAATTTTACAAAACAACTATTACTAGTTGGAAGCTCGCAGATTACCCTCAATTTGGAAATAGATTTCAATATTCCACTGTGAACATCGCAATGCAAACTGCAGAAATATCACTGAGGCTAAGTGAATCCAGTTCTCACATGGATATAGAAGACATCTTCTAACATTCCGTTTTGTTTAGTTTTATGTCAAATTCAGAGAAGCTTGAGTGGTTTGGGGAGAGGGATTCTCAATTGAGAAAATGAATCCATAAGATTGGCCTGTAAACCAGTCTGTTGTACAACTTCATAATTCTGGACTGATTTAGAAGATCCAGAACACCATGTGAGGTGCCAAACATGAGGCCATCCATCAATAAGTAGAAAGACAAAAAAGTAACATTCATGCCTGGTTTGTGATTCCAATCCTACTTTCATTTTTCTGCCTTGAGTCTCTGCTCTGACTTCTTTTGAGGATGAATTATTATGTGGAAGAATGAGATGAAACAATCCATTTCCACCCAAAGATGCTTTTGGTCATGGTGTTCTATCAGCAGTGGAAATCCTAAGAGACTACCCAGAAAACAAATAACGCTCTTTAATATAATAATCCAAGGAACCCTCTCCAAAATAGGAAGCCTATAAGGACAAAAAGCAAGTCTCAATAAGTAAAAAAAAAAATTTAATATAATTTTGTTATTTACTTTTAAATGGAATAAAAGTTGTTATCAATAGCAACATAAACTATGGGAAAAACACAAAAAAATTAAAGAATATAATTCATGCTACACAATTTATATTATTTTATAAGAAACAAGTAAATGAAAAATATTAGAAATAAAAATGAAGTCCTTAAATGCAGGGTAAATGAAAACACAACACACCAAAATCCATGCAATGTAATGATACCACCCTTAAGGGGAACTTGATAGCTATAATTGTATACATTAACAGCATTATAAGTCAAATGAATAATTTAATAATACACAATTAGATCTTGGAAGAAAAGAATAAATCAAGACCTAAAGTAATAGATGGAGAAAAATAAATAATTTTCTACAGTAGGAAGTTTGCAAATGGGCTTCTAAAATAGCTTCATAGATTCTTCATGTTAAGGTATATACATGTATAAAGATAATTTTAAAAAGTCACCATGTATATTGAGAAACAGTGCCCCCACCATACATCATTAGCTACCAAATGAAACATCCAGTATCAGGAATGTGTTACATCTTTTTAGTTATGGTCCAAAGGGAAGTCAGAAACTCCACATAATTTTATAGGCCATTGCCATTATTTCTGGCTAGACTTCATAACTTGATGACTAGAGTCCATTGCTGAAGACTCCATCTATTGCTGAAGGACATGAAAATATGGAGCTGGTGTTCACCTATAATCTTCCTTCCTAATGATTGGTGTTCACCATGCTAGATAGTACATTAAATACTAATGGAGAAAATTAGCCATCAATACCACCAAGTTTTATACTCTGAGAACTACAATTTTACTTGCCAGTGAGATGTATCCATTGGTACAATAGTGTGAGAAGTTATATAGGAATAATCTACTAACTTTTGATGGGGTTTTGGTGAGCTCTATGAGATAGAATTCAATCCTGATACTGTCAGTTAGGGCAAGAACTAGAAGCTATATTTATCATAGGCTGTAGTAAAACCCTACTATTATCATACTGTTTAATGAACATAACAATAAAACAACTCCTAATGACTTACTACTAACCCCATAGATAAGCACATCACTCTATCCTCTTCAGAAAGTTTCTTCTTGAAGTCAGTGGCAGTTAACATAGAGGTGAACAGCTAAACAATACATAGAGAGAGGGACAGACAGACAGACGGGCAGGCAGGCAGGCAGGCAGAGTTTTTGAGCACTCAGTATTTTTTTTAAAGAGTTGTCTTTATTACAACTCTTCCAATAAGGCTCAGGCACCATGGTAGAAGAGGAAGTGGAAAGATAGGAAGAGGCAGATAAAGTGGCCAAATTCAAGTATAATGTTTCCAGACACAGAATTGTGGATGCAAATATAAACTCATGTGAAAACAAATGCTACACATTTGTCAAAATTCATAGAACTACATAATGCTAACATATACCTTTAATATAAGTTAAAAAAATTAATTATATTAGAGCATGGGCTCCTGTCTCAGGCATGACTTCTGCTTGCTAATTTTGGGATCTCCTGGCTTGGCAACCGTGGGCAGGTCAACTTGCCCCCAGCAGACCAAGCAATCCATAAGCTTGTGACATCTGTGTGCTAGGCCTGCCCACATTCAGGAAAGAGGTGAGGATGGGCCCTTATCTCAGGCCAACTTGCCCTCTTTGGGATATCCTGGCTTGTGGCTGCAGGTAAATCAACTTACTCCCTGCAGATCAAGCCATCCAGAATGTGCTGACATCACAGCACTAGCCCCACATCAACTCACCAGGAGAGGGAGTCTCTCAGACCTCCCTGCACACCTTGTGAGATCCATCATGAGAAGCATCTGAGTATTAAACCAGCTTGCTCCAACCAGAAGAGAACCTTGGACCTGTACCCACCAGGAGAAGAAGGGACCCCCACCTGCATCCACTGGAAGAAGGGATAGGAAGACAACAATATAAGAACATATTCAGCATCAGAAAAACCAATTTAATGCTACTAGAGTCTAGGGACTCTATATCAGCAAGATCTGAATACCACAAAGCAAATGAAGCAGAAGAGAACAATCTAAAAAAAAAAAAAAAAAAAAAAAAAAAAAAAAAACTTCCAGAAGATGAAAGAGACCCTAAAAGACAAAATGAGAAAATATGTGAAAGAAAAAAAAATAAGAAAGGAAAACCAAAAATTGCAAGAACAATTCAAACAGTACAAGGTTTGAAAGCTGAAATAGAAACAATTAAATAAAAATACAGTCTGAGGGTATACTGGAATTTAAAAAGATGGGTAAATGATCAGGAACTACAGATGCAAGTGTAACTAACAGTATACAAGAGACAGTAGACAGAATCATGGGCATTGAAGATACACTAGAAAAAATAGATTCATTAACCAAAGAAAATCTTAAGTCCAATAAATCCCTAACACAAAATATCCAGAAAATTTACAACACTGTGAAAAGGCCAAAACTAAGAATAATAGGTATAGAAGAGGGTGAAGAACCCCAACTCAAAGGTGCAGAAAATATAGTCAACAAAATCATAGAAGAAAACTTCCCCAACCTAAAGAAAGATATGCCAATGAAAGATCAAGAAGCTTATAGAACACTAAATAGAGTGCACCACAAAATAAGTCCCCTTGCCACATAATAATTCAAACACCAAACATGAAATAAAGAAAGATTACTAAGAGCAGCAAAGGAAAAAGGACAAGTAACATATAAAGGTAAATCTATCTGAATTACATGTGACTTCTCTATGAAAACTCTGAAAGCAAGAAGTTCCTGGATGAACATTCTGCAAACAGTAAAAAAAAAAAAAAAAAAAAAAAAAAAATCATAGATGCCAGCCCCGACCCGACTACTATACGCAGGAAAGCATACCATTACTATAGATGGAAATAACAAAATATTCCATGACAAACCAGATTTAAACAATACATATCCACTAATCCAGCTCTATAGAAAATACTTGAAGGAAAAGTCTATCCTAAGGAAGTTAACCACACTCACAAAAACATATGCAATAGATGATCCCACTTTACCAGAAGTCAAAACTAAATCAGAGTAAATCTACACACAGTACCACTACCAACAAATTCAAAACAAACAAGAATTAACATTTAGTGGTCCTTCATTTCCCTCAATATCAATGGTCTTAACTCTCAAATAAAAAGACACAGACTAACAGAATAGATAGGAAAACAGAAACCACCCTTGTGCTTCATACAAGAAGAAACCCTCAACTTCAAAGACAGATATTGTCTCATAGTAAAAGGTTTAGAAAAGATTTTCCAACCCAATAGATTTAATAAATAAGATGGTGTAACTACCCTAATATTCTAACATTAGACTTCAAACTAAAATTAATCAATAGAGATGAAGAAAGTCATTTCATATTTGTACCAGGAAAAATCCATCAGGATGAAGTCTCAACTCTAAACATCTATACCCCAAATAAAAAGGTACACACATTCATAAAAGAAAAAAATAGTGAAACTCAGATATCACATGACCTCAAATAGTGGGAGATTTCAACACCCCACTGTCACTACTACACAGGATCAACAGACAGAACTTAAGAAAGAAACAAAAGAACTTACAGAAGTTATGACCCAAATGGGTTTAGCAGATATCTATAGGACATTCTCCAAACACATTTTACAATAGCCACAAATAACATAGTATTTTGGGATAATGCTAATCAAACAAGTGAAAGACCTATATAATAAGAACTTTGTATTTTTAGAAAAGAAATTAAAGAAGATACCATAAAATAGAAAGTTCTCTCATGCACTTGGATAGGTAGGATCAACATAGATTAATGTCAATCTTGCCAAAAGCAGTCCAGATTCACTGCAATATCTATTAAATTCATAGCACAATTCCTCACAAACCATGAAAGAACAATACTCAACTTTATATGGCAAAACAAAAGACCCAGGATAGCCAAACAACCCTGTACAATAAAGGAACTTCCAGAGACATCACCATACTAGAGTTGAAACTCTATTATAGAGCTATAGTCCTGAAAACACCTTGATATTGGTGCAAAATAAACAGATAGGCCAATGGAATCAAACTGAAAACCCTGATATTAACTCACACACCTATGGATACATGATTCTTGAGAAACAAGCAAAACTTATACAATGGAGAAAAGAAAGCATCTTCAACAAATTGTTCGGGCATAACTGGATGCTGGTAGGTAGAATACTGCAGAGAGATCTATATCTATTTCCATGTACAAAACCTAAGTCCAAATGGATCAAAGTCCTCAACATATATCCATCTACACTTACCTCTTAAAAGAGACAGTGAAAGGTATCACTAAACAAATTAGTGCAGGAGATGGCTTTCTGAATATAACACCAGTAGCACAGACACTGAGATCAACAATTAATAAATGCAACCTCCTAAACTGAAAAGCTTCTGTAAGGCAAAGAACACAGTCAGAAAGACAAAATGACAGACCACAGAATGGGAGAAGATCTTCCATAAACCCACATCTGACAGAGGGCTAATCTCCAAATTATGCTAAAACCCCATGAAGATAGTCACCAAAAACACCAAAAATTTCAATTAGATAGTAGGGTACAGAATTAAATAGAAAATTCTCAATAGAGGATTCTAAAATAGCTGAAAGACACTTAAGAGAGTGTTCAACATCCGTAGCCATCAGGGAAATGCAATTCAAAACAACTCTCAGATTGGTTCCTTTTTTTAAAAAATTATTTATTTTTATTTTATGCACAATGGTGTTTTGGGTGTTGGGTTCCGTGGATCTGTGGTTACAGATAGTTATTAGCTACCATGCAGGTGCTGGAAATTGAACCCCAGTCCTCTAGAAGAGCGCTCAATGCTTTTAACCACTGAGCCATATCTCCAGCCTTTTAGATAAGATCTTACTCCCATCAGAATGACTGTAATGATAAACACCAATAGCTATTTATATTGGAAAGGATGTTGAGAAAGGGGAACACTCCTCCACTTCTGGTGGGAGTGCAAACTCATACAGCCACATTGGAAATCAATATGGTGGTTCCTCAGGAAATTTAGAATCAGTCTACCACAAGATACAGCAATTACATTCTTAGGCACATACTCAAATGGTGCATATTCACACAAAGACATTTGTTCAACTATGTTCATATCAGCATTATTTGTAATATCCAGAGCCTAGAAGCAATCTAGATGACCCTCTACTGAAGAATGGATAAAGTAAATATGGTACATTTATACAATTGAGTACTACTCAGCAGAAATCCAAATGAATGGAACTAGAAGAAACCATCCTGAGTGAAGTAACTCAGATACAAAAAGAAAAACATGGTATGTACATGGATTTTACACATAGAGCAAAGGATCACCAGCCTATAATCCACACTGCCAGAGTAGCTAGGAAACAAGGGGGACTCTAAGAGAGACATACATGGTCCCCCAGACAGGGGGAAAGAGACAAGACCTCCTGAGCAAACTGGGGGCATATGGTGAGGGCTTCAGGAGAAGGATAAGGGGAGAAAAGGAGGGGAGAGGAGAACATGAAGGAGCAGGAAGTTTGAGTTGGGGAAGAATAGAGGAGAGCATGAAAAGAGATACTATAATAGAGTGAGCCATTATAGATTTAAAGAGAAATTTGGCACTATAGAATGTTCAGAGACCTACAAGGATGACCAAGGCTAACAATCTAAACAATAGTGGAGAAGTTACCTTAAATGCCCTTCCTGAATAATGAGATTAATGATTACCTTGTATGCCATCCTAGAACCTTCATCCAATAGCTGATGGAAGCAGAAGCAGACACCCACAGATAAATACTAAGCTGAACTCCTGGAATCCAGTTGCAGACAGAGAGATGTAATGATCAAAGGAGTCAAGACCAGGCTAGAGAAACTCAGAAAAACAGATGACCTGAACAAGGTGGAGCTCATCGACCCCAGACTGAAAGCTGGGAGACCAGCATAGGACCAATCCAGACCCCCTGTATGTGAATGTCAGTTAGGAGGCCTGGGCAATCTATGGGGCCTCTGGTAGTGGACCAATATTTATTCCTAGTCTACAAATGGACTTTAGGAGCCCATTCCACATAGATGGATAATCTCTTAGCCTAGACACATGGAAGATGGCCTAGACCCTGCCCCAAATGATATGATAGACTTTTAAGATCCCCCATAGAAGGAGATAGGAAGTTGGAGCGGGACAGGGAGGAGGGAAGGGAGAGGGATCTGGGATTAACATGTAAAAAATAGGTTATTTCTAATTTAAATGAAAAAACTAATTATATTAATGTCTTGATACACTTTTTGATAGCTGTAATAAATGAACCAACAAAAAAAACATGTTAATAGTAAAGTGGGTAAATGGGGCAGAAGAATTGCAGAAAGTATGTAGGGAATTTGTAATTTGTGCTCTTTCATCTATACATCTAAGTGTGCTTAATACCAATATCTTGAAATGCATATGCTAATTAACCTGACAGTATAGTCTGCTATATTCTTATATAAAGAAGGATTTGCCAAGTTTTATTGATGGTACTCTTGAAGTAATGCCATTTGTTTGAATATTTTAGTAACTGCTACAAATTGAAGGAGGTGGTAGTATTAAAAGTGATATTCATGACCTGTTATTTTGTTAATTTCTTATACAGGGTCATACATAGAAAACCAATTAATAGATTCCTACAGCATTCTGCAAAGTGAAACCTATTTTGCATCTCTTTCAAAACAAGTATTGTCCCTATAAGCCGCATATAGTTCTTTAAGCTTAAGCATTTTATAAATATGTCTTGCAAACTCCATAAGCATTCAAGTTCTTTTTCGCATGTTTCAGAGTGCTATATTTTTCCCATAAATGAAGCAAATAAATGCTTGTTATTATGCCTACCAACACAGTGAGCATAGCTACATTCCTGTCCTTATATTAAAGAATGTAAAATTCAGATACATTCCAACATTTTCTCCCTTTATTTAATATTTCTGCAAGCCATAATATCTCAGGTGTTTGATCTGGGAAATAACTATTTTCTAACATTAATTCTGGAGCAGTGTTTCTCAACCTGTGAGTCACTACCCTTCTGAAACTTAAAATGACTCTTCCATGGTGATCTTCTAAAATTTTCATTATCTTAAATGGGTATGCACAGCAGAATCATAGTTGCATTTTAACCAAGTTATGACATCATAATATCAATCTTACTAATTAATAAAGTTGAAAAATGTAAGCATTTGTTGATTCTAGCTAGAAAGTTACTAGATTTCTATAGAACAGTGGATTTCAACCTTTCTAATGCTTTGACCCTTTAATAGAGTTCTTCATGTTGTAGAGAACACCCTCCCAAACCAAATGTTTTTTCACCTCTCTTTCATCAGTATAGTCTTTCTATTGACATGAATAGTAATGTAAATATTTATGTTTTCTGAAAATTTTATATTTATATTTATGGAACCCTTGTGACAACAACTCAATTGTATGACAACTACACCCAATGCTGGAATCTTTCGTGTGAATAGGAGCCTAGCTAGAGTTCTCTCTCCCTCTTATTTGAATATTTCATTAAAAGACCCCATATTCTACACATTGTTTCCATTGCACCAGATTTTAATAATTTCCCTAAAGGTCTTTCTTTTCTAGCTGTATCTCCCATTATTCCCTCCCTGAGTCTGTGGTAGATGTAGTAGCCTTTGGGTATACGTCCAAGAGTTGGAAAGCAGTATCTACAGTTATACCAATTACCATCTTTCTAAGCAATTGCCATACTGTTTTGCATAGTAGCTGTACAACTTTGCACTCTCAACATCAGCAGAGTAGTTTTCCTTTTCTTCCTTATAAGCATGAACTCTCACTTATATTACTGATCTAAGCCGTTTGACAGATAATGGATGGAGTCTTAAAGTAGCTTTAAGTTGCATTTCTTTGACTGTTAAGCATGTTGAACACTTTTTTTTTCAAGTATTTCTTAGCCATTTGCATTCTTCTATTGAGAATACACTCTTTAGTTCTGTATCCTATATTTTAATGGGGGCATTTGATTTTTCATATCAAGTTTCTTGCATTCTTCATGTATTTATATATTAACCCTCTATTAGATCTAGAGTTGGTAAAAATATTCTGTATACTGCTGCTTTGCCCAAATCACAGTATTCTTTGCTAATCAGGTGCTTTTCAGTTTCATGAAGTCCAAATTTTTTAATTGTTAATTTTAATGCCTGAATTAAATGGTGCCAAGTTCAGAAAGATTTTCTTGTGGCAATGAGGTCAAAACTACTTTCCACTTTCTCTTCTATCAGGTACATTGAATCTGGTTGAGGTCTTTGATCCATTTTGACTTAAGTCTTGTGCAGAGTTATTGGCATGCATGCGTTTGTGTATTTTTACATGCAGTCATCTACTTTGCTTATCACCATTTGTTGTATATACTTTTATTTTTTCCACAATGTATTTCTGGATTCTTAATCAAGAAACCAGAAAATATCTCCCTCCTATCTCTAGATTAAGGGAGTATCCCTCCATGGGTAGGTGCTCCCAAAGTCCTTTTGTTTACCAGGGATACATCCTGGTTCCACTTTCAGTGGTCCCTTAGATGCCCAGGCCTTCTAATTGAGACACATGTACAGGGGATCTGAGTCGGTCCAATGATGGTTTCCAGCTATCAGTCTGGGGAACATGACCTCCCTCTTGTTCAAGTCATCTGTTTCTGTAGTCTGCTATTGATGGATTTGCTTATCATTCTTCCCTCTCTGCAACTGGATTCCAGGAGTTCAGCTCAGTGATTAGCTCCCTCCTTCCCTCCCTTTTACCCTCTCTGCCCTCTCACATGCACTCTAACCACCCTCCCATCCCCCCACCCCAATTCCATATGTAGGGGAATGTCATCCAGTAGTGGTCATGTAGGTCTGCCATTCTGACAAAAATAAGATGGTATTTCAGAGTTGCCTTGATCCCTGATGGCTAAGGATGTTGAGCATGTTCTTAAGTGTTTTTCAGCATTTTTTGGATTCATCTTTTAAAAATCTCTATTCAGTTCTTTACCACACTTTTTAATTGGATTATTTGATGGTTTTGGAGGCTAGATTCTTGAGTTCTCATTCAAGCCGTCACAATGGAGATGTGAACCTGCCCTCAATTTTCTGCTAAAGAAAACCTATGCAATGTTTAGAGGAAGTGCAGAGACATTCTTTCAGGGTTCTTCATGTAGCCTAGCCATGTACTATGTAACCCCAAGCCAGTTATTCACTATATTTAAAATTTCTCACTGAAAACAAAGCAAAAATAATAATTCCTCTTCATGAGAACTCACATACAATATAATTTATTACTACTTGGAATTGTGTTTGGATTAATCTTTCCAAACCACACAATTTATATAAAGATAATATCAACTTTGTACAATGAAATCTCTTCAATAATAAGAAAGGGAATAATGTGCTTTTAGAAAACAGAAAAAGGATATTAAAAACCATATCCCAAAAAAAGACATTTAATTATTCCACATGTAAATGTAAAAATATACCAGGTTTCTACCTAAAACTCTATAATGGTTCCCTCTATAGAGATATCTTTTCCATTCCTCTCCCCTTCCATGCATCCCTCAACTCTGTGTGCTTGATCCCATTCTCCACCACTTCCTTTCTTACATTTCACCAGTTTACCTAGGAGCTGTTAACTATTGTTCCTTTCTTGGGCCCTCCATATGTGTCCCTCTTTTTACCTAATTTCACTGGCTAACCTGTGAATCCACAAAGATGACCCCAGCTAAAACTTCTAACAGTATTTGGGAGGGTGTATGAATAGGCCTTTCCCTGTAATCAGTTTAGTGACTACTCTAATTGGTATCATAAAACCTGTATCCAGTAATTCATGGAAGCAAATTCAGTGGCCCATAGCCAAGCTCTGGGCTGAGCTCCTGGAACTCAGTTGACAGGATAAATCATATTAAAAGGGTGTATTTAGATCATGATGGGGAAAAACCACAGAGACAGCAGGCCTGAGCTAATAATTTTCAGATTATGGTCTGACAGCTGGGGAGCCTGTATGTGACTGAACTAGGCCCTCTGAATATAGGTGACAGTTACATGGCTTGATTATTGAAGATGGCCCTGGTAGTGGCACTAGGACCTATTTAAAGTGCATGAAATAGCTTTTTGGGGAGGTCTATTTCCTATGGTAGGATACCTTACAGAGTCTTGATAGGGGTGAGACTTGGTCCTGCCTCAACTTGATATGCCAAACTTTGTTGACTTCACAAGGAAGACCTTACCCCCTCTGAAGCATGGATAAGGGGTAAGAACTAGGAGGCAGGGGAGGGTGGAAGAATAAATGAGAAGGAAGGGAAACTAGGGTTGGCATGTAAAATGAAAAATATTTTTTAAATAAAAAAAAATGAAAAAATGTCCACTGGCATTACTTTGTTAGTTCTTCATTGTAGGACAAATGTATGAGGCAAATAGTTTAGAGAATGAGACTTAATTTTTGGATCACCATATCACGGCTATGTGTTCCCATTGAACATGTACATTAGGATATATTAAGATAAAAATAATAAGCTCCCTTCAGAATGAATGTGAGGCATATAGAAAGGAAGGGGCCATGGTAGAGACATAAACTTAATGATGCATCTTCTTTCATAAAGAGTGGCCCTCCCACTGACCCATTCCAAGTTAATACAACAGAGAAACTAATCAATTATTTTACCAACTCCATGACTCTGTCACTTCTCATTACAATAGCTTTTAAGAGTGTAGACGCACATATACAAACAAAATATTAAAAATGCTGATACATTCGCAGCAGTCAAAATGCCTATTATACAAAAATGTAAAACAAACCAACAAAATAATGTTTGAGGATGACATGCAGGAAAGAGAAACTGACAATGTCTTTGCCAAAAATTTACAGTACATTAACTGTTATCTAAAATAGTGTCTAAATAGTATCTAAAAATGATGGGAGAGCCAGAGGTGGCAGATGACTTCAAGGAAAGAGCATCTTCTAGACACCACAAGGATGATGCACATATTAATTCAGAGCCTGAGAACATACAACACATGGCTCACAAACCAGACAAAATCCCAATCTGGAGAATGGGAAGTAAATATATATTCCCACCCTTAACCAAAAATATATTTTGAGTTAATAATTTCTGGAAAAGAGAAAACAGTTTTCTACACAGAGATGTCACTGACTACATAAACTACATTCCAGGGCTGGTATCATGCCCAGAAATAGTTGGGAAAAACTAAAAAAGACTCTGTTTTTGTTTGAACTTTTTATGTAATTCTTAGGGGTTTTATTGTTGTTTTTAGTTTGTTTTGATTATCATTTTGTGTTTTATTTTTCTCTTTCAATCATGGAGAAAGAAACATATTGAGAAAGAGAGAGAGAAAGGGGGGGTGGTGAATAGAGACAGAGAAAATGAGCATGAAGTTGAGTAGTCAGGAGGATCTCACAGGAGCTGGGGAAAGAGAAAAAATATGAACAAAATATACTTTATGAAAAATTATTTTCAATAAAAAGTAAATTAAAATATAAAAAAGAAAATTCAATGAAACATATAAAACTGTAAATTTTTTTAGAAAATATATTCTTGCAAATAAATTTAAAAAAAGGTAAAATTAATCATATTGAAGTCTATACAACTCATTGAACTACAAGCAATCACAAAAGTAAGCTGGGTAGTTTGAATTTAAATGGGCCACATAATCCCAAAGGGAGAGACATTATTAGGATGTGTGACCTTCCTTAAGTAGATATAATCTTGTTTAAGGAAGTGGGTCACTGTGGAGCTGGGCTTCAGGATCTTTTTCTCAAGCTTAACTCAGTGGGATAGCCAGGCAATTTCCTGTTGCCTTCACATAAAGATGTAGGACTCTCAGCTATTTCTTCAACATCATGTCTCTTGCCTCCATGTCACACAATAAAGATAATGGATTGAACCTCTCAATTAAAAGCAAGCCACTCCAATTCCAAATTTTCCTTTATAAGAGGCTCTTCACAGCAATAAAAATACTAAGAAACTATAGAGATTCACACAAAATTTTACACATTCAGTATCAAATATATTTTATTCACTTTTCCACCTGTGGTGACATATTATTTATGATTTCTTAAAGTTTGCCTGGAGATTCAGAAAGCAAAGCCAGGCTCATAGTATAGAAATAAGACAGTGGTGGTAAATAACTTTAATCCTGGGACTCAGGATTAAGAGGTAGATGGACCTCTGTTAGTTCAAGGCCAACATGGACTACACAAGATTGAAGAATAACAGAGCTCATTCATGTCTTTGATTCCAGCACCTGCGACCATATGCTTTTAATTCCAGCATTATGGAGGTATATAAGACAGCAAGGTCTCAGAGCTGACATTCAGTATCAGGAGTCACTGGCCATGTCAAGGAGATCATAGCAGTCTGAGAGAATCTGAGGAATAGTGAGTTTAGGAAGAGTGTTAGGATTACCCTTTTGGTCTGAACTTAAGTAGAGGTAAGAGCTAGTGGCTGGCTGCATTTAAGTTGGATCTGTTTGTTTCTTATCATAAATAAAAAACAATAAACATAGATATTTAAATATAGGTTTAGTAATATTTGGGGTACATGCCCAGGAGTGACATAGTTGACTCATAATATACTTTTATTTTTAATTTATCAAGGAACCTCCAAATTGTCTTCTATAATTTCTGTATTTGTTAGTTTGTTCTTGCCCACAGTACCAGTGCAGAATTATTCCCTTTTCAACATCTTTTGTCAGATTTTTTTGTTGTTGTCCATTCTGACTCTGTAAAGGTGGTTTCTAAAAAGCTGTTTTAATGTGCTTTTCCTTGAAGAATAGAGATTTTGAATACATTTCAACTGTATTGGTAGTTTGTGTTTCTTCTTTTGAAAATTGCTTGTTCATTTTCAGAAACCCACTTGTTGATTGACAATTTTGTGTCTCAGTGTTTGATTTGTACAGTTTTGGTAAATTCAGGAATTATCTCCCTATTGACATATAACCATTAATACAAGACATTAATAGTTATTAAATACAATTCTTGTATAAACCCAGTTAGAAAAAGTAATCAAAGATTTTTTTTTCATTTTTATCTTCTTTTAAAACTATATTAAATTAGTGTTATCTAATATGTAAGCCATATTGCTGAGCACAAAATAAATAATGATTTTATATAAAACAAGTAAATCAAATATAAAAAATTGTCCACATTAGTTACTGAAATAGAATCAGTAATGAACACCCTCTGGCCAGAAGCATAGAAATGCATAGCTCCACTACAGTATATTACTAATAATTAAAGCATTAATGTCAAAGCTTCTTTAATATTTCCAAATCATTTAAAAATGAGGAGCACCTCTAAAAGTTCTTTATTGACTCAGTATTACCTGACAGAAAAACGATACCAAAATACTAAAGGAAAAGAAAAATATAAAGCTGAGGTGACATAATGCTCTTGTACACTATAAAGATTTGTCAATCATATTGATTTAATAAAAAGCAAATTTTCCATAGTCAGGCAGGAAGTAAAGTTAGGGCTACCAGACTAAGAGAATTCATGGAAGGGGAAGGCAGAGAGTCACAAACCAGACACAGAGGAAGCAATATGAGAATGCCTTACTGATAAAAGGAATCAAGCCATTTGACTAAATGTAGATAGGAATTATGGGCTAATTTAAGATGTAAGAGCTTATTAGCAATGAGGGTCATCAAAAGGCAAAACAATTAATAATAAATATATTTTTCTGTGTGTTTATTTGGTACTGAACCACTGCAGGACCTGTTGGGAAATGAATTTCCCTTTATATAAAACTTTAATCTGTCTAATGAATTATGAATGAAAATTGGCAATATTTATTCATAAATAAAATTCGATAACTCATGCATGATTGCCAATTGACTTGAAATACAGAGATATTTCCATTTTTATAAACACAAGAAATAGTTTGACAACATTCTGTGCCATTTTATGATAATATTCCAACAAACAAGAAACAGAAGAAAATTGCCTCAATGCTATAAAGGCCATCTATACAAACTCACATCTGATAACATATTCACTAATAAAACACTTACATAGCTTTTTTTTCTGAAATTAAGAGCAAAGTAGGACTCTAAGTTAAATTTTATCTACAAAACCAAAAGTCCTACTCACAGTGAACAGGAAAGAAAAACATACAAATCCTCCATGGGACAGGAGGAAGGTAAGCTGCATCTCTTTGTACATGAGATAAAGTTCAACATAGAAAACTTCCAAGTGCTTCCAGAAATTCCAAGGTAATTGTAGCTTTGGAAAAAGAGTTTGATAATGAACCTTTTGCGTTTTTTGTGTGGAACACTTTGAGGAGTATTGGTATAAGCTCTTCTTTGAATTCCGGTAGAATACTGCACTGAAATCATCTGGCTTGGGGCTGTTTTCTGTTGGGAGACTTTTAATAAATGCTTCTATTTCATTATGTGATATAGTCCTGTTTAAATTGCTTATATTTTCTTGATTTAATTTTCTCCAGAAAATTGTCCATTTCTGTTAAATTTTCAATTTTTTGGAGTATAGGTTTTCAAAGTATGACCTGAAGAGTCTCTGGATTTCCTCAGGGTCTGTTGTTAAATCCCCTTTTCATTTCTGATTTTATTAATTTACATGCTCTCTCTCTTTGCCTTTTGGTTAGTTTGGAAAATGGCTTGTTTTCTTCTTGATTTTATTGAAGAAACAAGTTATTTTTACATTGATTCTTTGTATTTTTTTGACTTTAGTTGTTTCAGCCCTCAATTTGATTATTTCTTGGTGTCTACTCCTCTAGAGTAGGTTTGTTCCCTTTTGTTCTAGAGCTTTCAGTTATGCTGTTAATTCTCTAGTGTGACTATACTCAAGTTTCTTCATGTGGTACTTAGTGCTATAAAGTGTACTCTTATTACTGCTTTCAATGTGTCCCATAAATTTTGCCTTCATTCTCATTGAATTCTAGGAAGTTTTTAATTTCATTATTTTTTCCTTGACCAAGGAATGGTGCAATTGCACATTCTTCAATTTCCATGAGTTAATAGGTTTTCTGCAAGTTGTGTTGTTGTTGAAATCCAACTTTAAAGCATGATAATCTGGTAAAATACAGAGGGTTGTTCTAATATTTTTGTACCTATGCATGTTTGCTATATTAATGAGAATGTAGTTGATTTTAGAGAAGGTTCCATGTGGTGTTAAGAAGAAGGTATATTCTTTGGTGTTTGGATGGAATATTTTATTAATGCCTGTTATATCCAATTGGGTCACAACTTCTGTCAGTTTCTCTATTGCTTTAAGATTCTGTCTGGTGGAACTGTCTATTGTTGAGAGTGGGGTGATTAAATCTCTCACTATAAGTGAGGTTTAGGGAACTATAGACCAAAATCCCTTATGAACATTGATAGAAAAATACACAATAACATACTGGCAAAAATCGAATCCAAGAACACATCAGAGAAATCACCAAGACCAAGTAGGCTTCATCTCGGGGATGCAGGAATGGTTCAACATAAGAAAATCCACCAATGTGATCTACCATATAAACAAACTGAAAAAGAAAAACCACACAATCATTTCACTAGATGCTGAAAAACTTTTAACAAAATCCAACACCCTTTCATTGTTAAGGTGTTGGAGAGACCAGGGATGAGAGGAACATACCTAAACATAATAAAGCAATACACAGCAAACTAAAGCCATCATCAAACTAAATGCAGAGAAATTCAATGAAAGTTCTGTAAAATCAGGAACAAGTCAAGGCTTTCTACTCTCCCCATATCTCATCAATATTGTACTTGAAGTTCTAGCTAGAGCAATAAGAAAACAAATGGAGATCAAGGGGATAGAAAGTGGAAAGGAAGAAGTCAAATTCTCACTATTTGCAGATGATATGATAGTGCACATAAGTGACATAAAAACACTATCAGGGAACTCCTACAGCTTATAGACATATTCAGCAATGTAGCAGGATACAAGATTAACAAAAGACAGCCTAATATGTAGAAATGAGAAAGGGACTCAGAAAGAAATCAGAGAAACATCACATTTTACAATAAACACAAACAACATAAAATATTTTGGAGCAATGATAACCAAACCAGTGAAAGACCTATATAATATGAATTTTGAGTCTTTAAAGAAAAAGAAAAAAAAATAAAGAAGTTACCAGAAAATGGAAAGATCTCCCATGCTCTTGGATAGGTGGGATCAACATAGTAAAAAATGGTAATCTTGCCAAAACTAATCTACAGATTCAAGGCAATCCCCATAAAAATACCAACACAATTCTTCAAAGACTTTGAAAAAACAATACTCAACTTTGTATGAAAAAACAAAAGACCCAGGATAGCCAATACAACCCTGTGCAATAAAGAAACTTATAGGGGCATCACCATCCCTGACGTTAAGCTCAACTATAGAGCTATAATCCTGAAAACAGCTTGATATTGGCACAAAATTAGACAGGTAGACCAATGGAATCAAACTGAAAACCCTCATATTAACCCACACACTTATAGACACCTGATTTTTTGACAAAACAGCTAAAATTATACAATGGAAAATAAAAAGCTTCAAAATTGGTGCAGACATAACTGGGTGCTGAATTTATATCTATCACCATGCACAACACTTAAATCCAAATGCATCATACACCTCAACATAAATCTAGCTACACTGAACCTCTTAGAAGAGAAAGAGAGAGGTTCCCTTGAAGGGATTGGGACAGGAAACCATTTAAAGAAAATATTCAATCATCTATCCTATCTTTGTGAGTCTAAAGTCTTATATGTAACATCTTTAATCCTAAGAAAAACTATAACCATAACTATCTGTATTCAACTCCATCAAAGACCACAGAAGAATAATATATAAACTCGAGAGAAGACAGAGAAAATTCACTGCCTGGTCAGTCACCTGAAGTTACTCTCTAATATTTCATCTGGCAGACTCCTCAGCAAAGCAGGGAATTAAACTGTCCACCTGTATTGGCAGTTTGTCAGTCATTTTTCTCTGTGTCTTGCAGAATGTCTGGCATACTCTTCCATGAAGCAGGAACCCTGTATAAATGTCCATTTTGTATCAGCAGTCACTTTTCCGTGGGTCCTGCATGTCTAATTTATATAGCATAAACATAAATTCAAACAGTACAGACAAGAATAGTATCTTGTCCAAATTACTAGTCTTGCCATATTGAAAGCAAACTTTATAACGCATTTCTTCGATGTTCATCTTCCTTTCTGATGCAGGTGGTGTTGCCAGGACAAGTTCTGTCTCACTGTCAAGAAAAACCCTAAACCATTTTAAATGCCATATTCTGTAGGTCTTTGAAATGTTTGGAGAATACCTATTCATCTCAAATACATGACTGCATATCTGTCACATAATTTGGGGCAGGACCTCCTTCTTATCCAGGCTGAAATAGTATCCCTCCACAGGGAATGGGATCCCCAATCCCATTTGTGCACTAGGGATAAATACTGGTTCCTCTGCCAGAGGACCCATAGACAGCCAAGGCCTCCCAACTGACACCCATGTTTAGCGGGTCTGGCTTGGTCCTATGCTGTTTCCCTAGCAGTCATGGGGTCCATGAGTTCCCACTTGCTCAGGTCAGCTCTTTCTGTGGGTATCCCCAGCATGGTCTTGACCCCTTTGCTTATCACCCCAACCCCCTCTACAACTGGATTTCTGGAGTTCAGCTCAGTGTTTAACTGTGAATTTCTGTTTCTGCTTTTGTCAGCTACTGGATGAAGGCCCCATGATGGCATTCAATGTAGTCACCAATGTCATTATAGGGGAAAGGTATTTAATATAGCCTCTCCAATATTACTTAAATTTTTAGTTGGGGTCATCCTTGTAGATCCCTGGAGATTTCCCTAAACCCAGATTTCTTTTTAAACCTATCATGGCTCCTTCTATCAAGGTATCTCATTTTTGCTCTCCTTCTATATTCTTCCCCCAATAAAGTCTTCCTGATCCCTCATGTTCTCCTCCCCCCTCCTCTCCTCCCCTCATCGTTCTCCTACCTCCCTCTCCCCTCTCTCACTGACCCCCAATTTGTTCAAGAGATCTTGTCATTTACCCTTTCTCTGAGGGAACCAAGTATTTCTCTCTTAGGATCCTCCTTGTTTCCTAGATTCTATGTGGCTGTGGATTATATGCTGGTAATCCTTTGTTCTATGTCTAATATCATGTTTCTCTTTCTGTGTCTGGGTTTCCTCTCTCAGGATGGTTTCTTCTAGTTCCATCCATGATGGGAGAGGTCATTCTGTATATGTTTCTCACACTGGTTAATAATAAAGCACTGTTGGCCAATAGGAAAGGAAGATAGGAGGGACTAGGAGACAAGGAGGAAATAGGAAGTAGTAGGGAGGAGTCAAGATGGAGAGTCTGAAGAAAGCAGTATGCCGCCGGCTCCCCGGTAAGAGAAATACATAGATCAGCAGAAATGGGTTAATAATTAAGGCAGAGCTAGCCAATAAGAAACTAGTACCTGGCTAACAGTATTGTATCAAATACAGAGTCTCTGTGTATTATTTGGGGCTGGCGGCATGGCGGCCGGACAAGACCAGAGGCAGCAGGCGGAAAAACCATACTCGTTACACATCCATTTGCCTACAAATTTTAAGGTGTCATTGTTTTGTTTGTTTGGTTAGTTGGTTGTTTTTTGTTTTTGTTTTTTTTTTACTGAGTAGTGCTACCTTGTGTAAATGTACCATATTTTCTTTATCTATTTTTCAGCAAGGAACATCTAGGTTGTTTCCAGCTTCTGGCTATCAACAGATAATGCTGCTATGAACATTGTTGAACAGATGTCCTTGTTGTATGAATATGCATCTTCTGGTTATGTACCTAAGAGTAGGATTGCTGGAATTTAAGATATACTGATTCTCATTTTCCTGACAAACCCCATACTGATTTCCAAAGTGGCTGTATCAGTTAGCACTCCCACCAGCAATGAAGGAGTGTTCCCCTTTCTCCACATGCTGTCCAATTAATATCACGGACATTATACTATTTGAGATTAAGGGAAAACATATCAGTACTAGCATGTATTCTCAGAGTTTCTAAAATTCATATTTAAAAAATAACTTATGCTAAATCAATGTTGCTTTCAAAGAACTGCAGTGTTTAGGAATACTCAATTAAAAATTTTAGAACTCAAGTCTTTCAGTAACAGTCTCTCATGGAGTCACATTTATTTATTTGACTTCATTGTCTATTCTTCATCAATACAATGTATAAAATGATAAAAATTATTTTATTCACATTTAATTTTGATTTTTGAATATACACATATTAGAAAACAGTATATAGAGTTCTGACATTTTCATTCTCTTTCAAATAGTAATTTCTTACAAAATTATACTAAGATGTAGTAATCAAAGCAATAGCAGTGGTGCCAAATTCCATAATATTTATCAGTAAAGGGAAACTTGGACACTTTTAAAAATATCATGTTAATCTTTTAGTTAGCAAGATGAATTATATTCTTGTCATATTTTTGATGAAAATGTTCCAAGTATTCTTTTTAACATGTTTATTTTTGATCATTTCCTAAATGTATAAAATGAAATATGATCATATTTACTGCAATTATTCCAGCCAACTCCTCCTCTGTCTTCCTTAACACAAAGCTCCCCAGATGTTATAATAAAATTAATGAGTTATAAAAAAATGTAGGATTGTGAGTTTTTGTAGCTTATTTCAGAACTTATATCTGCCTTAATTTTGATAATAAAAACATTATATATCTGCCTTAATTTTGATAATAAAAACATTAATGAAATCAAGATTAGTAATAAATACCAAATAGATTATTCAACTAAAATTTATAGACAAGAAGATTTTGCATTTCTAAACAACTTGTCATCCTTTTCTCCTACAATCTTTCAGGTAATAATGTTATAATAACTATGGCAATTCATATTTCTAAGTATTTATGTATTTAGGTATTATGTATTTAATTTAAATTCATATCTATGTATTTAAACAGTTTAAAATTTCTTAACCTAGTTGACAATGAAAAATAAGTACCTTTCAAATACTGAATATTAGATTAGAACTTTACACAGTTACAGATAATGCTTTGAAATATGTTGATATAATTATCCTAATTAGAAAATATAAAACAAGCAGTGTGATAGTAGATAAGAAAATACCACTAGTACCTGCAAAAGAATTAAACTACAAATGTGTGAAAATAATATATATATATATATATATATATATATATATTTTACTTTACATACAACAGTGGTCTGGTGGGTGGAGGCTACTCCTGATAAGTTTCATCAATTAATGGAAATAAATATACTATTTATTATTTTGAAATGGGGCTCAGGCATGCATTTCTACAGTCAAATTTCTAAATCTGGCAAGTATTCAGGTAACAGTGATTCAGTAAAATGACAAGAATATATGTATATGTATCCCTAAGAGCCTAATATATGAGACACAAAGTATTTGACTGTTCCAATATATTTATAATTTTAAACTGTATGTTCAATTAGAAGAGGATATATATATATATATATATATATATATATATATATATCACAAGATAATAGTGAACAATTTTAGTTACTAGTCACTAATCTTGTTTTAACCAGTTACTTCTTAAAACATAGCTAATATATTCTACTACAGCCTATTTCCTTCCTGCAAGAATTTTTGTGCCTATCCACTTGAAATTTATCCCCTGGCACACATCTTACTAAAATAAAAGAAATATCTTAAAATATGCTAAATAAAAGCAACATAATGGCCAATGGCTTTAATAAACTACTCATCTGTCTTCATGAATAAAAATAAGAATACTACATACAAAGTAATTTATTACTTAATGACAAATATACCTATTGAGATTTATAGAAAAGAATACATAGTAAGAAATAGACTGTGGCTCAGAACCAATATTACATGTTCTAAGATTAGCAATGTCTTCCTGACTGCCCACAGTATGCTAGGTGGAATACATTATTGTATAAATAATAAAACATGCTATTATATATCATGTATAATAAATAAGAAGTAAATATTACTTCTGATTCTAAGATAATTGGAAGAAATAGGTATTATTATCGTATGAAAATAAAATTTCCAGAAGAAACTCCTGTGTTGAATTCTTAATTCTTATCTTCTGGTTTTATTTTTGAAGATTCTGGGAACCATAGCAATTTGGGCCTCATTGGAGAAATAGGTCACTGGACACTTGCCTTTAAATATACAGAATCCTTAGTTTGTTCCTTACTTTTTCATTCAGTCAATGGCACCATTGTCTGAGATCTCTGACATTATGAGCCAAAATGATCACTCTTGTTGAAACACAGCATAAGAATGCAGTAGGTTGAATGGAATTCTGCATGCTTGTGAAAAATTCCAAGAAAACACAGAGTTGTTTTTGGAATGTGTTTTTTGCTCCTTCCAGCTATAGTTGAGATAAGTGAGTTTACTTGAGCTGTTGTTATTCATATGTCTCTATGGAAAAAATGATTTTGTCACATGTGACTTGTCTTTGTGACTATACATTTTACTCATGTTTTTCCTCTTAATCCTCATAATGTGAATTATCTTATGTTCTGAATGAAGTTGACTATTGAATAAGACTTAAGGCCACTTCATTTATCAGCTCCATCTTTAATTTTTAGAGCAACAGACACTCCTCATTTTCAGTTGCTAGTCTCAGTTACTTTCTTACAGAAACAAGAAAATCCAACACTCAAAATTCAAGCCAAAAAAGTAAAAATAGCTGTGACTAAATAATAATTGTTTGGTTTATGGGTCTTTGGAACTGCTTGGTGGAAGGAACTAGGAGACTTTGTAATGTGGGAGCCAGAAAATCAATATACCATAATGTGGGGATAATGTATATAATCCATTCCATTTTGTCAGGAGTTCAGAGCACTGAAAGCATTTCTATTGTCCTTAAGATATTTAGTTTACTGGCTACAGAATGCCTGGGCCTCAGTGGTCAATGGCTCTTATCTAAATAACAATAGGCTTGGGCCCAGACAGCTCTACAATAATCCTGAAAAAAGAACTTTGGGACTAGGAGAAGTAATTGCTGTTGGCCCTTTTTAATGATGATAGAACTCTGCTTAAATTTGGAGAGCTAAAATAAACAGTGCATTCAGTATGGACTGAGTCTGGCCTCCTGAGATCATATTATGTCTGTCTTCCTTTCATCTTCAATAGCTAGCCTTTCCCTTGTCCATGACTCAGGAATGGACCCAGGCATGATGGGCTGGTTCTGACTGCTGCCCTACAAACTCTAGTCCTTGACCATAATCACTTTCTAATGGCCAATTTTTTAAGAATCGGTAACATCATTCTGATAGGAAGGCATTATATAAAAGCAAAGATCATGACAGTTCAGCAGTGAACAAGCAATTCTTAAGCAAAGTTACATTATGACAAAGAAGTAGTCTATTTGAGAGTACTCAAGTTTAAACATGACTTATTAATTAACCTACTGTTAGAAATTTTGAGGCGGATCTGGTGAGTTGCTGAAGCTGTCTGCAGTTTATTTGAAATCTGCTGGGACAGATAGACAAAAAAAGAGAAGGTAATGTTAAGGAATTCTGGGAAAATTTTTATAATCATGGGTGTACATTTAAAACATACAGACCCATGGTGCTTATAGTTGTGAGAGGGGAGTCCCAAGGCAAAGGGAGAGATCCCACCCTCAGGAATAGGTGAGTATGTATGCTGTTGATTGCCCATGTATCTATGGAGTTCATTTGGTCTGTGAGTGAGGCAGTCAAGTCAATTCCCTGAAGCTTACAAGGTTTTGTTAGACCCTTAGAACTTACTTACAATTTTATAGCCTCAAACCTTCACAATTTGTATTTATATAAATTATGGTGATGTTTTATACTCTCTCCCCGAAACAATATAAACTTTAAACTTTTTTCTTACCAATTATTTACAATGCCACACAGGTGGCTAATTTTTGAGAACAGTCATTGTAATGCAAGTTCCTTTATATAAAGGAACAGTAAAAAGTTACTTTGAAATCTCTTTTGTACCTTGATATCTTTTCTGAGTCTAGTAGCAAAGTAAACTGCCTTTCTTTGCTGGAGGTCTAGGAGCTCTCTGGTGAGGCCTGAGGCCTGATTTTTAATATCTAAAGAGAAGGCAGCTGTAGCCTTGAGGGAGGAGCTTGTATGCTTGTTAATGGTAAGCTACAGTTAGTCAGTCACTATCATCAGGCATCTGAGAAGAATAAATTATAGATAGAAGTATATTTCAAATGACCTATGTGGCAATTAAAATGACAGAGACTTCTCCATTATCTAGATGGGATACCCTAGGCTCCCCTGGTCTCCATGGCTTTGTTGGGGGCATTAGGAGAACTTACCTTGACCAGACAGAGTAGGGCTTTCAACCCCAAAGTATTCAGTTTGTGCAAAATCCTAGTTGTAGGCAAGGCAAGGGGACAATTTGCCTAGTTACCATTACCTTAATACAATGGAGCCCTTGTGCTTCATGTGTCCTCACTGGAAACAATTAGGAAAGGTCATATCTATTATGAGAAGTTTAAACACTTCAAATTTAAATATTCAGCAGTTCTCTGTAAAGTTTGAAGGCCATCTATCTATTATGTACACCATATTTACTTGCTTTAGGTTTAATTTGAATACACATTCATGATGTTAAATATGGCTTATTTCTGTGATGATTCATGACTCTAAGTATGGTTCTGAAAACACTAAAGAATTGGATTATTTATTAGGTGACTTACTGTTAACTTGTATGTGTTAATTACCTTGAATAGTTTATGATGTTAATAGTTTTCTAAGATTGGGATTTGTATAGTTTTATTCCTCTTAAGTTTTAGTTATAAAAATTTGAGTTGAAAACTTAATTGGAGATAGTTTAGCATCTAAATAAACTATAAATGCAGAACTTTAAACCATAAATATAATCCATAGAGAGACTGGGAACTTTTTGTTATTTTTTTTAGTGCACCAATATATATATCACATTTTTGTTTGCTTTGTTTTTTTGTTTGTTTGTTTTGTTCTGTTTGTGTATGACTTAGTTTATCCAAAGTGCTAAATCTTAACAAAGTGACCAGAAACAAGAAGGTATATGAATATTATTGTGTACCTAAGTAGAATTTAGGAATGTATCAAATATGCAGGACTTCCTTTTCAGATTTCTCTGGGACCACCAGCCCATTAATAATGACACAGAGCTTAACCTTTAGGTTAGACTTGTTTCCAGCAAGCTCTTAAAACTTAAATCAACCTGCTTCTACTAATCTGTTTTTCCTCATGGTTTTACCTTTCCTCCATTCTTTCTGACCAACTCCCTCTGTGTCTCACTGTCTCTCTCTCCACACCAGATTATAACCCATGAGTTCTTATCTCTGACTGGAAATTCCACCTAACCTCTCATACCAAGCCATTGCCTAGCTATTGGCCATTTAGCTTTTTATTAAAACAATGATGTATATTAGGCAGGCGATGTAAAACAGTAACATGTCTTCACAGTGTGATAAAATATCCTCCAACATAACCTCTTTTATGTGTAAATAAAAAGGAAAGGTTTTAATTCTAAGACTGTAAAACCATGTACAATAACAAAAATTTCCTAATGAGAACTATATTTATAAGGTACAGTCCATTTGTATTTGTGAAATTCAGCGTGTAAGGATAGAAAATTTTAGCCTAATTTTCCCTAGACTCTGCCCCCTAGCAATAAGTAGGCAAAAGGTCATTCTTGACTGTTTACAACAGGGCGGTTTACGAACAGGAAATGAGCCATGCCACACTACCCAGCCCTAGCGAAAGCAGACTTCCTGGGCTAAGTGTCCCACTGGATGCTATGAGATGATTGGTTTGTGATGTGCGGGCTTTGTTGCAACCCTATAAAAGCTGTCTGAACCCTGTACCCAGGGTTCCTAGTTTTCTACCCCATGTGGGGTATGGCTGTGGACCCCAGTGCACTGGAATATAAAAGACCTCATGCTTTTGCATCAAGACTGCTTCTCGTGAGTGATTTTGGGAGGAGTGCCTTTCCTGAGTCGGGGCATGAGGGTTCATTCCCTCTGCGGGTCTTTCAAGAGCTGATACTCTATTATGTGTCCTATCTTGATGAATGCAATGTTTTTAATACCTAATCTACTTTCTATCATAACTTGTATTACCTGCTTCAAAGTGTCCTTTAGAACTTAAAATATTTTCTTAGATAAACAACTCAGGTATTTATGTCTCTCAACCTTCATAAACTTTATGTCTTTGGTAAGTTCCTTTCTTTTTTTTTCTTTTTTTAAATTTAGTAACAAGGAAAATGCTAAAACTATCTAGACTTAACAGGAAGTTTAGCTCAAACAGCTTCCAAAATTATAGAAATGACAAAGACAAGATGCTGATTGAAAAGTCACCCCAGGGTCCTCTGAGATGTAGGTGTATTTATCTTTGGCCTACAGGCCTAGAATACCTGACAGACGTTTCTGTAAGGCAGGAATTTTGGAGGACTATCGTACCTTGTCTTGGCAAATTCAGTAGTCGCCTAGGTGCAGATGAAGAGTTTACCTAATCTTTTCTATTATTAATAAAAATTCAGGAGTCGAATATCAGGGTAAAAATCCTTGACTCATCAGAGAATAGGTAGAGAAATGACCAACCACCTCCTCTCTCTCTCTCCTTCCACAATCCATAAAGGTCTCTCAATCCCCCAAACCCCTCCCTACTAATTCCTGTGTCTTTCTATATGTTCTCTTTCTAGGTTCTCCAATCTCTATGGCTAATTCTGTTCAGCTATTTGCTAACTTTATCAAAGTTATATCAAGGATCAAGGTCACACTTTTTAAACAGTCTTGTAGTGTAACTATGCAATAAAATATCCTGCAAAAGTTGCAAACATCTATTTTCCCTAACAAGAGTTGAATTTATGTTTCATAAACAGTGTATTCTAGAGAAGATTTTTAATCATAAGTCTTTTTATAAATTAAAAGCCAAATTTTGTTATAAATTTCATAGGTTTTAAACATAGCAAATGAGATCACAAATCCTTTTTTTCCTTTATTTTTTAAATTTAATTTTACATTCCAACAAAAATTCTCCTTCCTATTCCTCCACCCATCCCTCCCCTCACATTCTGTATCTCATCCCTTATCCACTCCTCCCAACAGGTAAGGGCTCTCATGGGGAGTAGATAAAGTTTAGGACTTCAAATTGGGGCATAACTAAGCCCCTCCCCACTCATTCATGGCTAAACATTGCATCCCATTATATAGGGAATAGGCTCCAAAAGAGCTTACACATCTTGAGACAATTTATAGCTTAGTCTTGGGAAATTTTTTTTGAGAGTAGTGTGCAGGAAAATCATATAGATAAATAATTTTTAAGGGTGGGAAGGAATCATTATAAAAAAGAGCCTTTTGGAATTGGAGAGAAGGAAAGTTTAGATATAAGAGATTTGGGGAGCATTCAGATGGTCACAATTATAATTTTTTTAGAATTTGGAAATCAAGGGCAACAGTTTTGGCCATTAATCTGTAAAGAGACCAAGCTGTAGTAATAAAATCTGAATTCAAGGAGAAAGAGATAGAAGGTGGAAAGTGATATTAGGGAGACCCAAGTGGATGTAGCAGACCATAATGGAGAGATGGGAGTCCCTGAGGTGGAAAATGTGTCTCTTGACAAGAGTGTCCATCCAGGGCATTCCTAAATAGAACTAGAAACTTTTCAGAGAGAAATATGTTTCAAATCACAGAGGGAAGGCATCCCTTGTCCTAGTGATGAGGGACAGCCCAGTGCAGACAAGAGGCACTCTCTGGCCTCTACCAGTGTGGCTTTTGTAGTAGCAGTAAAGAAAGCATGCAGCTTGCAGTAGAGAAGGAGAGTGGGGAGAGCAAGAGAAAAGAGAGCTGTTCAAGTGGCTGTAGTAGGCCAGAGGCATAAACAAGTAGGTGCCCACATGGAGGGCATAGCAGTCCAAAGCCTGGAGAAATGAGAGACATCTGGTTAGGAAGAAGCTAGAGGGAAGCATCAGCTGAAGAATCAGTCAGCAGAAACACATAATCCATATATACCTTTGGATAGTCAGATCAACACCTTGGTTCAAACTAGCTGAATTCTTTGATAGAACTCACTTTTACTACTTCCTGGTTTCTGTACCTGGTGAAAGGAAAGGACATAACTGGTTCTGAGTTTCAGATTTAAAAATAGAAATAAAGGGAATGAAAGACATGATAGCCCCTAGATATAGGAGAAGACAAAGTTAATTGTAAATAAAAGGAAGAACATGGCTGGGGGCATAGACATCTGGGAGAGTACAGAGTGGACATGACCCTAAGCCTTGTGAGGACAAAACAGAGACAAAGTGAGAGGGGAGAGAGGGGAACCAGATGCAATAGCCAAGAGGCACAAAAGAACAAACTGGTGAGTCTTTAGTAGAATCTTAGACTTCACATATATGGGATTTGATAAAGAGATGGTTAATAAGTAATTATATATATTTTGAGATTGGGTTTATATTTTTGTTCTAAAAAAAGGTTTAATGTAAATTCAAAGCTCTTAAAGTATTATAGTTACACTTAATCACAAAATATATACTTAAATATACATATATATTCAATAATATACATATAAAATAATAGTATAAAGCTTGTATTGTTATTTTTGTGATAATGTGCACACACATGGCACTAGAAATCCACAGCTTTATCCTTTGCACCGCAGAGCTATATTGATGTACACATGAGTGTATATTCATTATTAAATGAAGATAAAATTATCTCCATGAGTTATTTTATATTTTATTACATATTTTGTCTAATTTTAATGGTCATTTATTGTAGAGAGTTAGATGCTATGTGAAAGTGATGTCTAAGAAACTTGACAGTGTTACTCTCTCCTGCATGTCAGAGGGAATTTTAATTTGTATCACTTCTGTCATTACTCACAGACACATTTAGAGTATTGCTTTAAATAGTTCCCAATACATTTTTAACTGAAATTCTTTTTTTCTGCCTCAATAATAAAACCTGCTAAAGCCAATAAGGCATTTAAGAGCTATTTAGGACTAAGTAATCTCAGGGGAACAGTGCTTTCCAGGGAAATCATAATGGGACACAGAGACTTTCCTTTCTGGGTCACTACTTTGAATATAGCTCAGGTTATAAGTGCTGGAAAGCCATTCCTGCTCAATGGCTTCTGTGAAATCAAGGGGTGGTTTCAGTCTAGTTCTTGGTGAATAAGCACTTACTTCCCAGTTGGCATTAATTGGCATGCATGCTGACAGTTTTTGCTTGGACCAAATTCTATAGGCACTACCCATCTAATTGTGAGTCACATGACTAAGAATAGAAAACAAGGCTAGAAGAAAGTGAGTTCCAAAAAATGTAATCATGGAAGAATATGAAAATCAATTTTGGTTAAGAGTCCCAAAATGGAATAAATTTATTTGCTATATCAGTTGAATGTATTTCTAATAAATGAGGTTCTAGGCACTGAAAACATTGATTAAAAACTGATAATTGCTACTTACAGCACACTTGAACAGTAGTTTCAATTTTTAAACTAATAAATTTATTATATCCTGGCTAGCTCCATTGGTAAATACTTTTCTTTGATGGTAACAATAGTCAAGAAACCAGAAGATAAATGTGATATTCTTCATATAATTTCAGTATAGTACCTTCACTGTTTATGACTAGTCCTTCATAGTTATATATAGAAAAGAACTAGAAACTCAATTAATAAGAACCTCATATAATCAAACAAGCAAATGTGTCTTGAATGAAACTGGTGATTGCTAATTGGTTCATATTTTTGGAAAGTGTGTCGTGGTAAGTAGATATTTTCTACCCTTCCTACATCAATTAGGAAATGATGTAATACTGTTCATCTCAATGCTATGGAGAGGCTTTGTTCTTTTGTTATGACAGCTTCTTAGTATTGATACTCCTCATGGGTAACATTTTATTTTTTTTTTATAGGCAAAAACTGTTTTAGAGAATGAAAAGTTTTAAATTGAGTTCTAATGCCTAATAATGATAGGTCAATATTTCAGAGTTCATTAAGTCAAAGTCCATATCAATTATACTACACTAAGAGAGAACTTGATTAATCAGTTATAAAATATTGACATCCAATCATTTTTTTCTCAGTCATGATATTCAAAGATTCATCTTTATAAGTTTTAACTAAAAGTTTTTTTTCTTATTGTATTTTCCTAATTTACATATCAATCCCAGTTCCCTCTCCTTGCCATACTCTCATGACCACCCTGACCTCCCCCCACATTCCATACCCATGCACTCCTCAGGGAGGGTGAGGCCTGTCATTTGGGGTAGTGCCTAGGCCCTCCCCCTTGTTGGGAACCAGCAGACTGCTGCCTTTGCCCCCTGATGATGGGCAGGATGCTCATGGCTCTGTCTTATGTATGTCATGACTTACCTAGCTGCCAGGGAACTCATTTATGCATGTGCAAGTTTCCCTTTTAAAGCAAGCATGCCAAGCATTCCTCTCTCTTGCCTTTTCTCTCTTGTTCTCTCTCTCTCTCTTGCTCGTACCCTCTCTCTCTCTCTCTCTTTTTCTCTCTCTTTCCCCTGCTTTCAATTGGCCACCAGCTACCCCCATCTCTTCCCTCTATCAATAAAATCCATGTGGCCACTGAGTCTTTTGTTTGTGTTTCATAGGCAATAATTATATCAAAAGAACAACATTGCTGCTGTGACTTGGATCAGGCTCTCCTAGAGTACTAGGTGGCTGCCTACTGTTCGAAGGCGAGCCTGAGGCATTCAAGGACCCTGATTATGAACCAGCAGTCCATTTCCATCTACCCAATCACTGGAAATACCATCCCACACTGGCTACAATTCAGTAAGGTACCCTTTTACATTGTTACTCATTTCCTTAGGGTCTGGGACATTTCCCATGGGTGAGTTAAGATTCCAGCTTCAAGCCTTCCTTTAACTGCTGAGTTATTATCTGGCACTTTGACCTTGGCCACATTCTTGGGCTGATGAGTTCCAAAAATAATTGGCCAGTTTTTACTTCACGCATGGGAAATAAACCAGCCTATATATCCCCTACAAAATAAGTCAAATTGACCAAAATTACTGCCAGTGAACAGGTAGATGGAAGGAGTCTTTTCTATGTCTCTGCTAAACAATCTCCCTAAACTTGTTTCTGTTCTCTTTTTGCCACAGTAAAACTCTCCCGCCCACCACAGGTGCAGCCTGTCTCAGGGCAGTGGGCAGTGCTGAGGCAGCATCTGCTCAAGATACTCTTAGAGTTTTTCATTCTTCCCCATGAAAGAGGTTTTCAGATTTTGTGCCCTAGCACCACTCATGCTGACTGGTGCATTCATTTTTCAGACCCAAGAGGGGTCTTTTGGGTTTTATGCCCTAGCACTGCCCTTAGACTGGTACATACATTTCTCAGACCTGCGGTGGTCTTTTTGGATGTTGCACTCCTTGAACTCCGGTGTCCTGTTAACTTCACAAATCCTTCTTCCTCACTGGTGGAGAGAAAAAAAGCCAATAAAATTATATCTCAAAACTTTATGATTTCTGCCAGCTGTTGGGAAGATGTTTATGACAGCCGCCATCTTGACCATGTGGCCTAGCCTCACCCCCCATGGTTCTTCCCTCTGCTACATCAGCCACCTAGGCAGGGGGAGTCTAACCAGCTTCTGCCACCAACAGAACCTGTAATTCATTTACCTTTTGCCTTTCATTCTATGTCTCTATTTTTTCACTGACCATGTTACACATAGCTTCACACTCTAGTCCTTCTCATTTTTACCCAGTCCTGTTTAATATATCTGTACATTTGATTTAAATTTAACTTCATGTAAATATAAGCTAACTTCATACAACTTAACTTCAACTGTAATAAGTCTCAAATATTTCTAAACTATTATGTGTCTTTAAGTGATTGTAAACATTTAAGATTATAAAGGTCTATTTCAACCTAACAAAATATTTATGCCACACAGTCCTTATTGTAAGCTGTTTATAAAGGTTAAGCTTCTATTATCAAAGGGAGTTTTTCTCTACCTTTTTGTCCTTTACAGGTGTAAATCTAACCTACTAAGTTAAAACCAGTTTCAGTCAGGCTGGAGGGCTCTGAGTATAACATCCCTCCACAACCACTCAGCTTGGATCTAGTTTTCCAGACAGATTAATTAATTACAGGGATAAAGCCTTTGCCTAGCCACCTATGTGCTTAAGGCAGGTAACTAAAGACATATTTTTGTATACTAATGTATGCTAAACAGTTAGACAGCCCTCAAATGCTCAGAGATCTAGAGGATATGGCATTTAAAATGTTTCATTAAAAAGCTTTTATAACAGAGAGACAGGGCAGTTTCTGGCACCACCCATTTCCTCCAAGAAGACTGATGGACACTGAAGAAGCTCAACCCACAAAGGGCTCTAAGGACCATGGACAAAAGGGCAGAGGGATCGACTTTCTCCATGTTGCTTGGGCCAACCATAGGTAAGTCTTCCAAAAGCTCCTAATCCACAGATCTTGTGCCTTCAGCAGAAGGCAGATATCCTTAAGGCCTCTATCCTCAACAAGTGTGGAAGACCTTGGGGTGGGTGTCCATGCTGCCAGCTAGCAAGTCCCTGTTACTCTCTAATCATTCAGGTAAAATTTTATCCTTCTCAAGAACTCTGATGCTTTTGACAACTGGTAGCCAAGGCTCCAACTAATACAAAACAAATTTCAGAAATGGGTATTTTAAGTTTGCTACTGTTTATAGTCTTAACATTAATCAATAAAGTTTTAATAAGCTACTAATCCAATTCTGATGTAGTAGGAAACACCATACTATACCACTATATTATCATAACTGTAACTATAAGCTCAAAATTAAGGTGCTTTCATTGTGCTAAAGATCTGTCAGTTGTATATGTGTTAATTCTTTACACCAAATCATTTCTAACATGAGTATGCTGCTAATGTGTCTTAATATTTATGGTTTTCATAATTGCAAGTTCAAGGGAGCCAAATTGGACCCATCCAAACAGGTCAGATTCACTCCAAATAAATATTCAACCTTTCCCTGGTCCCAGGACTCCCTTCCCTCACCTCGGGAACCTTTCCCTCATCTTACAATTCTCACTTCAAGTACCAGGACCTAGAAATAAACTTTGTTTTCTAAACTTAACCTTGTCCTCTGTTCTGCTAACACCTTGCCAGGTCTTAAAAAGATGCCAGAGTTCTGTACTGTCAGAACTGCGATGAAACAACCAGCTACCAGGATGTGGCAGCATCCTAGTTTTCTCATTCACCCAAAGAAGATCACCACCCCAAGTCAGCAGGAAGCAGTCTTGAGAGCTAACATCCTTATTCCCTAACCTGACATGACCAACTCCCACCTTTTTAACAACAATAAGAAGTGGAATGTTGGGAACCAGCAGTCTACTGACCCTGCCCCATGATGATGGGCAGGATGATCATGGCCTTGTCTTATCTACATCATGACGTCATGACTTACCTGGCTGCCAGGGGAGTCCGTTACACATGCACAGGTTTCCCTTTTTAAGCAAGCACTCCAAGCATACCTCTCTCTCTTGCCATTTTTCTCTTGCTCTTTCTCTCTTTCTCTCTCTAGTCTTTTCACTCTTGCTCTTTCTCTTGTCAACTCTCTTGCTCTCTCTCTCTCTCTCTCTCTTCCTCTCTCTCTCTTCTCTCTCTGCCCTGCTATCGGTTGGCCACCAGCTACCCCCCCCCCTTTTCTCTCCACTGTCTCAATAAACTCCATGTAGGCACTGAGCCTCATGTTTGTGTTTCATAGGCAAAAGCTGCAGCAAAATAACAACATCCCTATGTCTATATTTCTAGGCCAAAGGAGTATCTATCCCTCCATAGGGAATGTGTCCTGGAGTCTTTTCATGTATTAGGGATACATCCTGGTTCCATTGTCAGAGGTCCCAAAGACAGCCCTGGCCTCCTAACAGAGACCCAAATAGAGGGTTCTGAGTTGGTCCTATGCTGGTTTCCCAACTATCAGTCTGGGTTCTATGGGCTTCCACTTGTTAAGGTCAGCTGTTTCTGTGGGTTTCTCCAGTATAGTCTTGACCCCTTTGCTCATCACTTCTCCCTCACTGCAACTGGATTCCAGGACAGGAGATCAGCCTAGTGTTTCTCTATTGATTTCTGCTTCCATTAGGTACTAGATGAAGGCTCCAGGATGGCATATAGTTAGTCATCAATATCATTATCAGGGAAGGACATTTAAGATGGCCTCTCTACTATTGCTTAGAGTGTCATTAGGGGTCATCCTTGTATGTTGCTGGACATTTCCCTGGTGCAAGATTTATATTTAAACATATAATGACTCCCCTCTATTATGCTATCTCTTTTCTTGCTCTCTTTCTTTATTGTTCACCAGACTCAATCTTCCTTATCCTTCATGATCTCCTCTCCTCTCTTCTTGTCCCTGTCTCTTTCTCCAACTCCCTCTCCCCTCACACCCTGCTGCTCCAAAATTGCTTATGTGATCTTCTCCATTTCCCCTTCTCCAGGGGACCATGTACATGTCTCTTAGGGTCCTTCATCCTAGCTCTTCTGGCAGTATGGATAGTAGAAAGCAATTATTTGCTCTATGTCAAAAATCATGACATGAGTGTGCTCTTTATCATATTAGTCTTTTTGTGACTGAATTATCTCACTCAGCACAGTTTCTTCTAGTTCTATCCACTTGACTGGGAATTTTAAGATTGTAGTTTTTTTTTTGTTTGTTTGTTTGTTTGTTTGTGTTTTTTCAGAAGAGTACACTCCATTGTGTAAATGTCCATTTTCCTTATCCATTCTTCAGTTGAGGGGCATCTACGCTGTTTCCAGGTTCTACCTATTACAAATAATGTTGCTATGAACATAGTTGGACAGATGTCTTTGTTGCATGGATGTGCATCTTTTGTGTATATCCCTAAAATTGTAATTACAGCTCTTGCTGTAGACTGATGACTATTTTCCCATTCTGTGGGCTACTGCTTTGTCTTGTTGACTGTGTCCTTTGCCTTAAAGAAGCTTTTCAGTTTCATGAGGTCCCATTTATTAATGTGTAGAACATCTATCATTCCAGGACCTTCTGGCTTTCAAGAGTTACTATGGAGAAGTCAGGGGTAATTTTCATAGTTCTGCATTTATGTGTTACTTAACCTTTTCCCTTCCCTGCTCTTAATATTCTTTCTTTATTCTGTATGTTTGGTGTTTTGATTATTATGTTGTGAGGGGACTCTTTTTTGCCCATTTTATTTGGAGTTCGATAAGCTTCTAGTACTTTCATAGGCATGTCCTTCTTCAGATTGGGACAGTGTTCTTTTATAATGCTAATGAATGTTTTCTGAAAATTTAGCTGGGCTTCCTTGCCTTTTATACCTATTACTCTAAGGTTTGGTCTTCTCACAGTGTCCCAAATTTCCTGGATATTTTGTGTTAAAAATTTGTTGGATTTAAGATTTTCTTGGGTCGGTGAATATTTTTGCTATAGCTTATCTTCAGTGCTGCAGACTCTTCCATTTCTTATATTATGCTGGTTGTGCTTGCATATTTAGTTACTGTTAATTTCTATTTCCAGCATTCCCTCAGTTTGTGCTTCCTTTATTTATTTATTTATTTATTTATTTTAGTGATTTTCTTTTATTTAATTATTTTATATAACCAAGTCCTATTGCGGTAAATAAGGGTCAGGATAAACAAATAGGCCGAATAGATGTTTATTCAGGGAGAAATAACTTACAACCTAGACAGATGAACACCAGGAAATTCAACCCTATCCTCTCCTGTCCGAGTCACGCCAGAAAGAGAGCGCCTTCCTGGCCCCCTCCGACCTCCTTCCTCAGGTCACCTCCGCCCATCGCTCCACCCCCCAATGGGCGTGGTCAGTGCTACAGAAGGACTACCTCACTACAATTCCCCTTTTAGTCTAAAGAAAAGATTTAGGCTTAATACAAAACTATATACAAAACAGTGAATAACAAGTGTGCTCTAAGAAAAGGAAAATCGAGAACAAAATGACCTACATATCTAGTCCTAGGGTGAGGGCATAATGGAGTTTACAATAGAGTTGTCCTAAGTTGGAAAACGTAAGTCTAGTACCTAATATATCTAACTAGGAAGAGAGAATAATAGTTGTGATAGTTTAATCTTCAACCTCATCAAGACCTGAGAAGGAAAATAACAATACTAGAGTAGACAGGAAATGCGGATGGACAACTTCCAAAACGGTGTAGCAAGGACAGAAACAGCAAGCCACCTGAACAGTCACCCTAGGTCTCACAGCGACGTTGGTACACCCAGATTTGGCTAATGCCAAGAGAACTTGACAGACCACAACAACAGCAGGGAAATAGAATGGCTGTCTTACCCTGACTTGGCAAGGTCAAGCAGTCTTCTATATTTGTCTCCTGCAAGCACATAGGACTGCATGTCCAAATCAGTGGTCAAGGTGGGGGGCAATTCTATGCCCAACAGGCCATTAGCTGAGGCGAGATTGAACTCCAGCAGGAGCAACAACAGTGTCCAACATATTTTCGGGAAAGTGCACGGTGCTGTCAGGAGCAACAGTGTCTCATGTCAATGGAGTACTAATATTAAAACATTTAAATGCCATGTTTTGCATGTCTATGAAGGATTGAAGATTAAGCATCTATATCTGACTAATCTCATAGGTACAGGAAATGTGAGTGAAGATAATCTATAATACTCGGGAACTTAGCTAAAAAGACTGATTAAAACTTTCCTGAGTAAAGCAGGAACAAATACTTAAACAATATAACTATTTACATATACCTACATGTAAATCCCTAAAATAGAGGTAGAGTATAAGTGTCAAGACAAGAGGTAGAACTATAAAGGGCAGCAAGATAAATATCCCAAATTGTATCAATATACAAAATGTCTTGAACACAAGAAAAGTATACATACATAGAATATGGTAAAAAATAATGTGCATAAATATTATAAGTGGAAACATTTAACACAATATAACAAAATATAAACTTAATTTTACATAGCTTACCACATAGGAATGCATAACAATGTAAGCTGTAAAATACTATCTCATTCAAACTCAAATTCTCAAGGAAACAGGCTAATCTACTTATATCCCCTCTAAACCATACCTTTACCCACCATTCCCTATTCCTGTCTAAAAGATAAACCCGAGTGTAAGCATCATCCAATCCCAAATAACTAAAACCAACCCAAAGACGATGACTATTATCCCAAAATTTTAAGGGTAGGGAAAGGGGGCGTAGTCATATTAAGATTACTTCCTGCTGAAATGGGACGATGATTGCTCCAATGGATCCTGTAGGAAGAAAATTTTTAGCAACCAAATTTTTCAACAGAACTGGCTGTGACATATGTAGTTAGGCACTGTGTGGCAGAAAATTCTTGACTATAGTTCTATTTGAAACTGGCCAGGGTGTAATAAAAAGGTGCACCATTACAGCTAGCTAGTCATGAGTTGTCTCGAGCAAAACAGTCTCAAACCGGTTTTAGGGTGATGTTTGTAGTTCCGATGCATCAGGTTGAGTCAAGTGGAAATGATGATGTGGGGCCCCATCTTCTTTCCGGAAAGTTCAAAGACTGTTGTTAGGAATCGTTATTATTCCTTGTGGAAAAGTTACACATCAATATTAAAGTAAAATTTTCAAGTTTTAAGGTATGCATTAGGGAAAGACAACAATAAGCATTAAAAGTATGTGAGAAAATTAGGATTTCAGAGAGAAAATTGCATAAGATATGAGTCCCCCAGATTTTGTTTTTTTTGCCTTACACCAATTGGCTTCTTGATTTAAGGCAGAAACCATGAATTTAATCTTAACAACATGCTTGAATTTAGAGAAGGAAAGCCAAATCCAACTCCAAAGCCAGCATTGGTTTACAAAATTTGGGACTTCAGGAATACTAGATAATAGAGAGAAATAGATTTTTATATAGAAATAGTTTACTACAATTAAATATTTTTTTTTTTTTTTTTTTTTTTTTTTTTTTTACCATATATCAGATTCTGCTTCCTTAAGTGATTGTTTCTGAAGAGCTGTCTTCTCTTCTGTAGGCACCTACATGTTCAGTGTCTTTTGGCTGTTTGATGATAGGTTTTCTCTGTTTTCCTGTAAAAACAAGAACAGAACACTTCCCCTACCTTTGAGAGGCCTCCGCACACCTCATAGGACCTAGTTTGTTGGATGACTTGTCATTTCTCTTCATTAAGATGCTTTTCTTGTTCAACTCGGATTTTGATTAACTTAGATGGTATCCATAGTTTTTCTTCTCCTGTAGATACAAATGCAAAACCCCTACCCCAACGTAACACATATCCTGCTTTCCATTCTGAGGTCAGTACATCCTTGAAATACACTGGCTGATTTAGTTTAGAAGTTTTTTCTATTGTCCAGTGTCTTTTTGCAGCTGTTTTTCCTTTTTCATCAGCATTAAGAAAGTTTAATGTTAATAAAGCATTATGTAATCTGTGTTTGGGTGTTTTGGTTCCTCCTGCCTGTTTATGGAGCATTTCTTTTAAAGT
The DNA here is from genome assembly GCF_943737965.1 of Phodopus roborovskii. Classification (NCBI taxonomy): domain Eukaryota; kingdom Metazoa; phylum Chordata; class Mammalia; order Rodentia; family Cricetidae; genus Phodopus; species Phodopus roborovskii. Next base: position 116,458 of record NW_026125102.1, read on the forward strand.
ACGATTGGATCTCTCAACCACTGCTTGTCCTGTAGGATTGTGTGGTATACCAGTTATGTGCTTTATCTTGTAATACTCAAAAAACTGTTTCAATTTGCTGGAGACATATGCTGGAGCATTGTCAGTTTTTATTTGTGCAGGTATGCCCATAATGGCCATTACCTCTAAAAGGTGCGTTATAACAGAATCAGCCTTTTCAGAGCTCAGAGCAGTAGCCCACTGAAACCCTGAAAATGTATCTATAGTGTGATGTACATATTTTAATTTTCCAAATTCTGCAAAATGAAACACATCCATTTGCCATATTTCATTCCTATTTATACCTTTAGGGTTACTGCCTGGTGGTAAAGGAGTTTGGTTATAGAATGAGCAAGTAGGACATTTCCTTACTATTTCCTTGGCTTGTTCCCAAGTGATAGAAAAATCCTTTTTGTAAGGAGTTCGGTTTTTCTGCCCACCGCCTGGTATTGTCCCGCTGCCGCGCCAGCCCCAAATAACACACAGAGACTCTGTATTTGATACAATACTGTTGGCCCAGTTACTTGTTTCTTATCGGCTAGCTCTGTCTTTAATTATTAACCCATTTCTGTTGATCTATGTATTTCCACGTGGCCTCCTTACCGGGGAGTGGGGCAGGCATCTGGTCTCCCCAGTCTCTCCATCTTGACTCCTCCTTACTACTTTCTCTTTCCTCCTTGTCTCCTAGTCCCTCCTATCTTCCTTTTCTATTGGCCAATAGTGCTTTATTATTAACCAGTATGAGAAACATATACAGAATGACATCTCCCATCATCTCCTCTTTTCTGTCTAAATAAAAAGAAGGGTTTTAACCTTAACATAGCAAAATATATCACATAACAGTTATCAAATAAGAATCACAGTTAACACTATTTAGTCCATTAACATTTAGCAAGATTTGAAGAAAATATTCCATCATCTATCATATCTTTGTGTGTCTAAAGTCTAAGTAACTTATCTTTAATACTAAGGAAAACTGTAACCATAACTCTCTGTCTTCAAGTCCCTCAAAGACCACAGAAGGATAGTATAAACTCTAGAAATGACAGGGACAACTCACTGCCTGGTCACCCGAAGTTCTTTTGTAATCTTCCATCTTCAGCCCATAGGCCATAGTGTGTCTGGCAGACTCTTCAGCAACACAGGAAACTTTAAACTGTCTTCTTGTATTGGCAGTTTGTCAGTCACTTTTCTCTGTGTCCTGCATACTGTCTCGAAGACTCTTCCATGAAGCAGGATCTCTGTAGCAATGTCCATCTTGAATCAGCAGTCACTTTTCTGTGGGTCCTGCATGTCCAGTATATACAGCATAAAGTCAAACAGTCCAGACAAGAGCAGTATCTTGTCCAAATGGCTAGTCTTGCCATATTGGAAGTAAACTCCATAATGAGTTTCTTCAATGTCCATCTTCATCTTCCTTTCTGACGCAGGTGGTGTTGCCAGGAACAATTATGTCTCATTGTCAAGAAAAACCCTAAACCATTTTAAATGCCATATTCTGTAGGTCTTTGAAAGATTTGAAGAATATCTATCTATCTCAAATACATCTGCATATCTAGAAAACCTAACTCACCTAGCTATGTTTTGACTATTATAGGTAACTATCTAAAATCTGTACTAAATTATACATTACATTTTTAAATGAGCTATATAAACACAATACATAAACAAGAAGAGAAATATACATATACAACATTGACCTTAAATTGTATCAATAAATGAAAATCCATTCCAAAACAAAGTATTCATATCTATACCATAATTCCCTTTTTACCTTTAAAAAGAATTGGCTATGATCATTAACCATTTATAACCAAGGCCATTTAAATGAAAACAAACATTTATAAACAATATTTGGGAATTTGGGCGTCGTTCTTTCCAAACTACTTCCTGCTGACAGGGGCGCTGTCATGGGGGATCCTGAGAAGATGTAGAAATCCTGGCTGTAGTCTGCAAGACTGCCTTGTCCAAGCTGTTTTGAATGTTGGATCACCAGCGACTCTGTTTCAGGGGGTCTGGCTTGCTCAAACCACATTAGTCTGGAAGGAATCCATAGCTTTTTATTTTCTGTGGAAACAAAAATAGAAATCCTTTTCCCCAGTAACTTGTCCTTGAACTTAAATTTTGGAGTCAAAGCATTTTCAAAATATATACATTGAATTAATTCAGCAGCATTTGTTTTAACAGTTGTTATTTCCTCAGCAGTCAAACAATACAAAGACAATATAATACCGTACAGTATACAAATTTTCTCCATCTGTGGCTTTTTATTATTCTGTTTCTTTTCTATTTTTTGAGACAGGGTTTCTCCTTGTAACTCTTATCTGTCCTGGAATTTACTCTGCATACCAGGTTTACTTTGCAAATCACAGAGATCTGCTTGCCTCTGTCTCCTGAGTGCTGGGATTAAAGGCGTGCAACAAAGTCCTTTTAAATGAAAACAAATATTTATAGACAATATTTGGGAATTTGGGCATTGTTCTTTCCAAACTACTTCCTGCTGGTAAGGGGCGCTGTATTGGGGGATTCTAAGAAGATGCAGAAATCCTGGCTGTAGTCTGGAAGTCCACGTAGTCCAGCTGTTTTGAATGTAGGATCACCTTGTACTCTGTTTCAGGTGGTCTGGCTTGATGAAACCACATTATTCTGGAAGGAATCCACAGCTTTTTATTTTCTGTGGAAACAAAAATAAAAATCCTTTTCCCCAGTAACTTGTCCTTGAACTTAAATTTTGGAGTCAAAGCATTTTTTTAATTTATTTAATTTATTTTACATGTCTATCCCAGTTCCCTCTCCCGCCATCCTTACCTCCCTTCCTCCTTATCTCACTTCCTCCCTCCCTCATTCCCTCCCTCCCTCTCTTTTACCCTCTCTGCCCTTATCACCTGCACCCTAACCAACCTACCCTCCCATTCCCCAACCCCAATTCCATATGTAGGAAAATGCCATCCATTTGGGGTCATGTAGATCTGACAGGTCATGTGAAGTAGGGACTAGGGCTTCTCTCCTGTCTCTAGCTTAAGGCAGTGATCCCTCCATGAGGGATGTGTTCTCAAGGTCCTTTTGTGCACCAGGGATACATCCTGGCTCCATTGTCTGTCCCTTACACTGCTCAATCCTTCTGGCTGAGACCCATATTTAGGGGGGCCTGATCAGTCCCATGCTGGCTTCCCAGCTATCAGTCTAGTGGCCCGTTAGCTCCTCCTTGTTCAGGTAAGCTGTCTCTATGTGTTTCTGCCACCTAGTCTTGTCCTCTCCATCTACATCTGGGTTCTAGTTCGACTCACTGTTTAGGTATGAGTGTTTGCTCCTTTTTCCAACAGGCATTAGTTGATGGCTCAATGGATAAGTTAGTTGTTGATCTCACTATCTGGGACGGGCATTTATGGTAGACTTTCCATGGAAGCTCAAATTGTTAGTTTGTAGCAGTCTTGTAGTTCTCTAGAACTTTCTTTGTGTTCAATTTTATCTTCAAACCAATATTGGCTCCCTCTATTATGTTCTCTCTCTCTCTCTATCTCTCCTGTCTTCTATTCCTAACCAGGCTCAATCTTCCTAGTCACACGTGTTTTTCTTTCCTTCCCCACATTTTCTCGTACTTCTCTCTCCATTTGCTGGCCCCCTTCCCCTGTGCTCTGGGGGACTTGTCCTTTCTGTTTATGTGAGGGACTTTATATTAATCACTTATAATACACCTTGTATCCTAGTTCCTCTGGTTGTGTGAATTATCGGCTGGTGATCCTTTTATCTAGGTCTAAAATTCATATAAGAGTGAGTACATACTATGTTCCTCTTTTTGTGACTGGGTTACCTCATTCAGGATGGTTTCTTCAATTGCCATCCACTTGCCTGCGAATTTCAAGATACCATTATTTTTTTCAGCAGAGTAGTATTCCATTGTGTAGCTTTGCCACATCTTCCTTATCCATTCTTCAATTGAGGGGCATCTAGGTTGTTTCCAGGTTCTTGCTATTACAAATAGTGCTGCTACGAACATAGTTGAACAGACATCTTTGTTGCATGGATGTGGATCATTTGGGTATATGCCTAAGAGAGGCATTGCTGGGTCCTGTGGTAAACTAATTCCCATTTTCCTGAGGAACCACCATACTGATCACCAAAATGGCTGTATGAGTTTTCACTCCCACCAGCAGTGGAGAACTGTTCCCCTTTCTCCACATCCTCTCCAACAAGGGTCATCATTGATGTTTCTAATTTTAGCCATTCTGGCAGGCATAAGATGGGATCTCAAAGTTGTTTTGATTTGCATTTCCCTGACAGCTAAGGATGTGGAGCACTTTCTTAAGTGTCTTTCAGCCTTTTTGATTTCCTCTATTGAGAATTTTTTCTTCAGTTCTGTACCCCATTTTTTAATATGGATATTTGGTGTTTTGTTGACTAGTTTCTTTAGTTCTTTGTATAGTTTGGAGATTAGACCTTTGTCGGATATAGGATTGGTTAAAATCTTTTCCCAGTCTGTGGGCTGCATTTTGGTCTTGTTGACTGTGTCCTTTGCCTTACAGAAGCTTCGAAGTTTGGAGAGGTCCCATTTATTAATTGTTGCTCTCCGTGTCTATGCCCTTGGAATCACTTTCTTATACCATTTTTTCAAGTGTATCTCCTATTTTCTCTTCTAAGAGGTTCAATGTGGCTGGATTGATGTTGGGGTCTTTGGTCCATTTGGCCTTGAGTTTTGTCCATGGCAACAGACATGGGTCTATCTGTAGTCTTCTACACACCCTCATCCAATTGTGCCAGCAACATTTGTTGAAGATGCTATCTTCGCCCCATTGTATAATTTTATCTGTTTGTCAAAAATCAGGTGTTCATAGGTGTGTGGGTTAATATCAGGATTATCAATTCAATTCCATTGGTCTACATGTCTATTTTTATTTCAACACCAGGATGTTTTCAGAACTATAGCTCTGTAGTAGAGCTTAAAGTCAGGAATGGTGATGTGTCCTGAAGTTCTATTATAGTATAGGGTTGTTTTGGCTATCCTGGGTCTTTTGTTTTTCCATATGAAGTTGATTATTATCCTTTCAAGGTCAGTGCAGAATTGTGGTAGGATTTTAATTGGAATTGCATTGAATCTGTAGATTGCTTTTGGCAAGTTTGCCATTTTTACAATGTTTATCCTACCTATGCAAGAGCATGGGAGATCTTCCCATTTTCTGGTCTCTTCTTTAATTTCTTTCTTTAGAGCCACAAAGTTCTTATTATATAGGGCTTTTACTGGTTTGGTAAGCATTACACCAAGATACTTTATGTTGCTTGTGGCTATTGTAAAGGGTGATGTTTCTCTGCTTTCTTTCTCTTTCTCTTTGTCTTCTGAAAAAAGTAGGGATACTGATTTTTTTGAGTTTATCTTGTATCCTGCTTATATGCTGAAGGTGTTTATCAGCTCTAGGAATTCCCTGGTAGAGTTTATTTGGTCGCTTATGTAATCTGTCATATCATCTGCAAATAGAGACAGTTGACTTCTTCCTTTCCAATTTGGATCCCCTTGATCTCCTTTTGTTGTCTTGTAGCATTAGCTAGAACTTCTAGTACAATATTGAAGAGATATGCAGAGAGAGGGCAGCTTTGTCTTTTTGCTGATTTTAGAGGAATTAGCTTAATTTTCTCTCCATTTAGTTTGATGTTGGCAGTTGGTTTGCTGTATATTGATCTTATTATGTTTAGGTATGTTCCTGTTATCCCTGACTTCTCCAAGACCTTTATCATGAAAGGGTGTTGAATTTTTAGCAACTAGGCAGATAATCATATGTTTTTTTCTTTTTCAGTTTGTTTATATGGTGGATCATGTTGATTGACTTTTGTATGTTAAACCATCCCTTCACTCCAGGAATGAAGCCTACTTGGTGATGGTGGATGATTTTCTGATGTATTCTTGAATTCGTTTTTCTAGTATTTTATTGTGTATTTTTGCACTGATGTTCATCATGGATATTGGTCTGTAGTTTTCTTAGTTGTGTCTTTGTGAGGCTTGGTACCAAGGTTATTGTGGTCTCATAAAAAGAGTTTGGCAATGAAACTTCTGTTTCTATTTTGTGGAACAGTTTGAGGAATAGTGGTATTAGTTCTTCCTTGAATATCTGGTACAATTCTGCACTGAATCCATCTGGCCCTGGCCTTTTTTTGGTTGGAAGGCTTTCGATGTCTGCTTCTATTTAATTTTGGGTTATAGGTATATTTATGTTGTTTGTCTGTTCTTGATTTAATTTTGGTAAGTAATAGTTATCCAGAAATTTGTCCATTTCCTTTGACTTTTCAATATTTGTGGAATACAGATTTTCAAAATATTACCTAAAGCTTATCTGGATTTCCCCTGTGTCCGTTGTTATGTTCCCCTTTTTGTTTCTGATTTTGTTAATTTGCATGTTCTCTCTCTGCTTTTTTGTTAATTTGGATTCAAGCTTGTCTATCTTGTTGATTTTCCCAAAAATCCATCTCTTTGTTGCATTGATTTTTTTGTATTGTATTCCTGGCTTCTATTTTGTTGATTTCTGCCCTCAAGTTAATTATTTCCTGGTATCAACTCCTACGGGGTGAGTTCCCTTCTCTCTGTTCTAAGGCTTTCAGTTGTGCTGTTAATTCTCTGATGTGACTATCCTCTGTTTTCTTCATATGGGCAGATAGTGCAATGAACTTCCCCCATAGCACTGCTTTCAAGGTGTCCCATAAGTTCAGGTATGTTGTGTCCTCATTCTCATTGAATATTAGAAAGTCCTTAATTTCTTTCATATATATATATATATATACATATATATATATATATATATGTATGTATATATATATATATCCAAGTCTATTTAAATGAAAACAAACATTTATATACAATATTTGGGAATTTGGTTGTCATTCTTTCCAAACCACTTCCTGCTGGAAAGGGGCACTGTCATGGGGGATTCTAAGAAGATGCAGAAATCCTGGCTGTAGTCTGTAAGGCAAGTAGGAGAAAATGAGGGGGAGGAAGGGAACAAGGAGGAACTAACAGGCCACTAGACTTATAGCTGGGAAGCCAGCATGGGAATGACTCAGGCCCCCTTGAAAATGGGTCTCAGCCAGAAGGACTGAGCAGTCTAAGAGACCTCAGACAGTGGAGCCAGGATGTATTCCTGGTACACAAAAAGACCTTGCTAACACATTCCCCATGGAGGGACAACTGCCTTAAGCTAGAGACAGGAGAGAAGTCTTAGTCCCTACTTCACATGACCTGTCAGATCTACATGACCCCAACTGGATGGCATTCTCCTACATATGTAATTGGGATGGGGTTTGGAAGGGGAGGGTGGTTAGACTGTTGTTGAGAGGGCAGAGAGTGTAAAAGGGAGGGAAGAAGGTAAGAAAGGAGTGAGGGAGTGAGAGGGAAATGGGATCAATATGTAAAATAATAAATTAAATTAAAAAAATGCTTTGACTCCAAAATTTAAGTTCAAGCACAAATTACTAGGGAAACAGGTTTCTATTTTTGTTTCCACAGAAAATGAAAAGCTGTGGATTCCTTCCAGACAAATGTGGTTTAATCAAGCCAGACCCCTTGAAACAGAGTACCAGGTGATCCTACATTCAAAACAGCAGGACAAAGCAGCCTTAATTTCTTTTTTTCTTCTTTGACCCTGGTGTGGTACAATTGCACATTGTTTACTTTCCATGAGTTTGCAGGTTTTCTGCTATTTGTGTTGTTGTTGAATTCAAATTTTAAAGCATGGTGATCTGATAAGATACAGGGGACTATTCCTATTCTCTTGTATCTGTTGAGGTTTGTTACGCCACCTACTATGTGGTCGATTTTAGAGAAGGTTCCATGTGGAGCAGAGAAGAAGCTATATTCTTTTGTCTTTGGATGGAATGTTCTATAGTTGTCTGTTAACCCCAGGTGAGACATAACGTCTGTTAGTTCTTTTGTTTCTTTGTTGAGTTCTGATTTGTGGTCCTTTCTAGTGGTGAGAGTGGTGAATTTAAGTTTCCCACTATTAGTGTGTGAGGTTTTATATGAGCTTTGAGTTTTAGTCGTGTTTCTTTTATGAATATGGGTGCCTATTTTATTAGGGGCATAGATATTCAGAACTGAGACTTTGTGTTGATGGATTTCTCCTAGGATGAATACGAAATAGCTGTCTTCATCTCTTTTGATTAACTTTGGTTTGAAGTTTAACTTATTAGATATTAGGATAGCCATACATGCTTCCTTCTTGGTTCCATTTGATTGGAAAATTTTTGCCAACCCTTTACCCTGAGGTAATCTTTGAGGCTTAGATGTGTTTGTTGTATGTAGCAGAAGGATACATTCTGTCTTTGTATACATTCTGTGTTTGTTGTATGTAGCAGAAGGATACATTCTGTTTTTGTATACATTCTGTTAGCCTGTGTCTTCTTATAGGTGAGTTAAGACCATTAATATTGAGGGTGAGTAAGGACCATTGATTGTTGATGCTTGTTTGATTTAGGTTTGTTGTTGGCAGTGACATTGTGAATATATTAGTTCTACTTGGTTTCTGGTGTAGTTGGATTATCTGTTGCCTACATTTTTGTGGGTGTAGTTACCTTCCTTGGGTTGGAGTTTTCCTTCCAATACTTTCTGTAGGGCTGGATTTGTAGATATGTATTGGGAAAATCTGGTTTTGTCATTAAATATCTTGTTTTCTCCATCTATAGTGATTGAGAGTTTTGCTAGATATAGTAGCCTAGGCTGGCATCCGTGTTCTCTTAATACTTGTAGAACATCTATCGAGGCCCTTCTGGCCTTAAGGGTTTACATGGAGAAGTCAGGTGTAATTTTGAGAGTTCTGCCTTTATATGTTACCTGACCTTTTTCCTTCGCTGTTCTTAATATTCTTTCTTTATTCTGTATGCAAGGTGTTTTTATTATTATATGTCAAGGGGTCTTTTTTCTTTGGTCTAGCCTATTTTGTTTTCGGTATGCTTCTTGTACTTTCATGGGCATGTCCTTCAGATTTGGAAAGTTTTCCTTGATTATTTTGTTGAATTTGTTTTCGAAAACTTTGAGCTGGGTTTCCTCACCTTCCTCTATACCTATTATTCTTAGGTTTGGCCTTTTCACGGTGTCCCACATTTCCTGGATTTTTTGTGTTAAGTATTTTTTTTTTTTTTTTGGATTAATGATTTTCTTTGGTCAATGAATCTATTTCTTCTAGTTTATCTTCTGCACCTGAGAGTCTCTCTTCCATCTCTTGAATTTTTTTGGTTATGCTTGCATCTGTAGTTCCCGATTTCTTGCCCAGTTTTTCTATTTCCAGCATTCCTTCGGTTTTTGTTTCCTTTATTTTCTCTATTTCAGTTTTCAAGTCTTGAACTGTTTCCTTCACCTGCTTACTTGTTTTTTCTTGGCTTTATGTACTTTCTTTACTTTCCTTGAGGAAATTGTTCATTTCTTTCACTTTTTTGTTTGTCTTTTCCTCCATTTCTTTAAGGGATTTTCTCACATCTTCTTTGAGGGCCTTTATCATTTTTATGATGGTAATTTTTAAATTGTTCCCTTCAGTTTCCTCTTCTTTGTTGTTGTGTTCCATTCTACTTGGTGTTGATTCCCTAGATTCTGGTGGTGTCATGCTTGTCTTTCTGTTGTTAGGTGTTTTCTTGCATTGCTGTCTTCACATAGCTTCTTCCAATAGGTGTTGCTGGGGTCTCTTCCTCTCTCTATGGTACTTCCCCGGTGGGCATCTGTGGGTCAGAGATTCAATATCTGTAGCTCTGGGTGGTCCAAGCTCTATAGAAGGTCTCTTCATATACAGGAACCCAGGGATGGGATCAGGGCTGAGGATCCAGTGAAAGATGCTACTAGCCAATGGCTCTAGCCAATGGCAGGTAGAAGAGGACAAAGCCTGATCTCACTAGAAACAGGCACTCTCCAGCCGAGTCCTTTTTCTTTAGCAGAGGCCCGGATTTGGGGTTCAAGGTTCTTGCAGGCTGGTGGGAACTCAGAGTGGACCTGCAGCAATAGGCAGATCTCAGGGAGGGGCCTGTGGCTCCAGCAGAGGTCTGGAGGTGGGGTCAGAGACCAAGCAGGTGGAAATTAAGGGTATCCCCACGTGTATAAGCAGGTCTCCTTTGTTCAGTGTTGCTCTTGGGAGACTCCCAAGTAGGGTGGACCCTTGGCTCCACCTTCTGTCCCAGTGCTCAACCAGAGAGGCAGGACAGTGGGCAGGGTAGGGCACAATGTAGGAGGGTCAGGCTCTCTGGTGGGGATGGGTGTGGGTGTATCAGAGCTCCAAGGGTGCTCTCCATGGGGACAGGACACAACAGTAGTGGGATCAGGGGCCAAAGCAGGGAGTTTGGAGGGGGGGGAGATGTTGTAGGGGAGAGGCTGCCCTGATTGGGCCCAGACTAACCTCTAGCCAATGGCTGGCAGAAGAGGACAAAGGCTGAACTGAAACTTGGGAAGTTTCTGCAGGATATTCTGATTTCACTGGAAACTGGCACTCTACATCTGAGGCCTCTTTGTTTAGCAGAGGTCCTGCTTTGGTGGTCATGGATCTTGCTGGTGGGAACTCAGAGTGGACCTGCAGAGATAGGCAGATCTCTGGGAGGGGACCGGGACTCCAGCAGAGGACTGGAGGTAAGGTCAGAGACCAAGCAGGTGGAAATTACGGGTGGTCCCGCAAGGATAGGCAGGTCTCCTTTGTTCAGAGTTGTTCTAAGAAGTCTCTGAAGTAGGGTGGACTGTTGGCTCCAATCTCTGTCCCAGTGCTCCACCAGAGCTGCAGGACAGTGGGAGCAGGCTCTCTGTGGGGATGGGTGGGGGTGTATCAGAGCTCCAAGGGTGCTCTTGATGGGGACAGGACACAGGAGCAGAGGGATCAGGGTTCAATCCAGGGAGTTTGGGGGGGGGGAGAGGTTGTAGGGGAGAGGCTGCCCTGATTGGGCTCAGACTCGCCTCTAGCTGGCAGAAGAGGACAAAGGCTGAGCTGAAATTTGGGAAGATTTTGCAGGATAGTCTGATCTCACTGGAACCTGGGAGTCTCCAGCTGAGGCCTCTTTCTTTAGCAGAGGCCCTGCTTTGGGGGTCAAGGATCTTGCAGGCGGGAACTTAAAATCCAGTTTGTGTTTTCTTTATTGTGTCTATTTCAGTTTTCAGTTCATGAACTGTTTGAATTGTTTCCTTCATTTTTTTTTCTTGACATGCCTTGCTTTAAGAGATTTGTTGATATTTGCATTTTTGATTTGTATTTTCTTCTATTTCTTTAAGCAATTTTTCATTTCCTCTTTCAATGCCTCTATCATTTTCATGAAATTATTTTTAAGGTTTTCTCTACTGTTTGATCTGTGTTGGGATGTTCAAGTCTTGTTGGCGTACAATCCAGAGAGTCTTGTGGTGTCATATTAGTCTTTCTATTGCTGGATGTGTTCTTTTACTGTTGTCTTCCCATCTATTCTTCCAGTGGGTACAGCTGGGGGGGTCTCTCCTCCTGGTGGGTGTGGGTTCAAGGCTCTATCCTCTCCTATCTCACAAAGGTTGCAAGGGCAAGATATAAATGGCAGTAGATGGTGGATACTTTGTAACTTTGTTCTGCCTCCAGGTTCCTCTGGGGGATTTGGTGGTGGGAAGGGTCTGGTGGCTGCAGATTAGGTGATTCAAAGAGGGATAGGTGAGCACCTGGAGGTGCCCCAGGTACTCACCTCCTTACTGGAGGGTGAAGAGGCAAGACAAGAAAATCTGCCAATGCTTGGTGCTTTTTTCTGCTTCCAGCTCCCTCTGGGGGATTTGGAGGCAGGAAGGGTCTGGCTGCCACAGATCTGAGGACTCAAAGATGGGTGGTGTGGGACTAGGGGAGCCCCAGTATTCATCTCTTTCCTGGAGTGTGGCAGGACACCTTTTATACATATTTATTCATGGATACATTTTTATTGAATTGTTCCTGTTAGCTAAGCTAGGATAAAATTATGACGAAGTTTAGGGATATAGCTCAATGATAGAGAAATTATACAGCATGTGCAAGGCCCGCAGTTCAATTTCCTAGTATTGGAAAGAACAATAGCAAAAGAATCTGATGCTGTTTCTACTGTAAACAAGATTAAATTGCACAATTTAGGCAGAGTCCATTTTAGTGGTGAAGAGTACAAAGTGAAAAGGAGAGGAATTTTTGTATAAGATAGGAGAAAGCTATGACTAGTGAATCAAAACATCAAAGTTCATGTCAGGAATGATTGAAAAACAGCAAAGAACATTTATAGATGAGAAGAAGATTGAAAGCAAACCCTAACAAAAAAGGAAAAAAAAAATTGAATAGGGACACTTAAGAATTCAGTCTACTTTGAAACATACAAAGAAGTTTTGTTACACATGAAATTCAAAACCAATTCAGAGTGAACTTTTGCACACTATATCCAGGTTGTAGAGACCTTTTCAAATTAAGTCTCTCTCTCTCTCTCTTATTCTCTCTCTCTCTCCCTATCTCTCTCTCCTTCTCTGTGCCTCATTCTTCCTTTCTCCCTTTCTTTTTCTCTCTCCCCCACTTTCTGTCACACATACATACAAACATTCACATACATCAAACTGAGAAAGGACTATGTGGTTGGATGAACACATAAGAATAGGACCAACAACACATATATTCTGAAAGCAGAAAAAATAAAATTATATATTAAAAATACATTACCTGTCTGTGAGAAAGTAGTGTGAGCTAAAATCATACAAATAGAAATAATAAATAACATGCAGATAGAAATAATAAATTGTTGAAAAACAACCAACTAAAAAATAGAAACTTGAAGACCAATCATGTCCAAATAGAATCTCCTTACAAAAAGAGATGTGTGGCACAATGTTTAAACATAATAACTTTAAAATAAATCCTGTTTTATTTTGTTTAGTTTAAGTAAATATGGAAATAGTGTTTTGAGCAAGAATTTTAAAACACCTCTGGAATATTCTGTGGACTGTTACTTTAAAAACCATAATATGCTCATAGAAAATGTTCATCCATCGAGACTGTCTTGGAGAAGCAGTAAGACCCAGTTTAGTACCAAATATGTTGAATTAGGTTGAGGATCCCTGGTGGAAAATAGTGTGTTTGATCAAATGGAAGTGTGACTGAACAGTAATATGAGTGATTTGTGGTTTGGTGACTGATCTCAGTTTTGAAAGAAGACATCCAAAATTTTTTTAAACATTTCTAAAATATTTGAACATTGTCTAAACTTCTTTTGAAAGGAATTTTGAAGAATTTTGAAAGTTGTTTTGAAAGAGATGGCAATATTAAAGTTTCTGAATATATAAAAATTAATTATAAATAATAGTCATGTTAAGAAGTAAATATACCAAATTTTGGCTTTTTTGAAATCATGTAAATCAGAAGCAACAAAACAGGGCAATATTTTAACAATTCAATGATGTTCTAACCAGGATTATTAATTATTAATACAGGAGTTGGAACTTTTGTGTCTTTGGAACTAGGTTTCTTTCCATATTATATAATTGAAGTAAGATAAAATCAACTGAGTCATTCAATGTGTTAAATTTTAAATATTAGTGATATTGAGGCTTTTTGATATTACTATTGAATATTGTAGATAGCATTGATTTATAAAATACTAAATAATTTAAGAAAATATTTCCCTTGCTTGCATCCATCTACTTTCTTCTCATTGTGTTTTGCTTGATGCTGTGTCAGGAAATATGTTTTATTATTCCAATATTAGATAATTAATTTTAAAGAAGCTTGAACAGTAAATCTAGTGTTTCCTTTAATTTAAAATCTAAGGTCTTAAAATGATAAATTAAATGACTGTTACAATTGAAAATACATGTTTCTTTCATTATTATCTTCCAACATTGTGCTATTTCTATAATATTTCCAGCTGTGCTACCTAAGCAGGTTATGGTCAGAGAGAAACATCAAGTCTGTTTGTTTGGAGGGTAAAGCTGCATTGTTTTCCTGACATTGACAATCACCAGTAAATCCCCTCTTGTTCCCACAGAAACACATGAAAACAATAACCTAGAAACCAAAAGAATAACTGGGATCATTGTGAGATGTTTACAAGGTAAAATGTCTTTTCCCTGAAAGACATTTCCCAGAAAGTAGAGTATGAACTACTTTCCCTAATACATTATAAAAAGGTTATACTTACTACATATCCCTTGCTACTGGAAGACATTAATTTGCTATTTTATCTGGAATGCTGCAAGGACAATAGATGTGTAAAATATAAAATCCATAAATGTTATTCACACAAAGTTATGTTTTGGTAACACAGTGGCAGTGAGGATCATTTGTTTCCCACAAGTGATTATAAAAAGATTGCCTTAAGTCCAAGTTTTCATGTGAACCTAACTGTTCTTTTCTGTGGTGCTCAGAATGAATTCCATATATAACTTGCATAATTGTTAGATTATTATCTCACAAATCATTTATATCTGTGAAAAGCAACTCATGAACCTGTTTAAAATTTCTTCTTGAGTCCTCACCACCACAGTCTTTTTCTGTACCTCTTTCCCATAATTTTACAAGTACAGTGTATAGAATGAAATACCATTTTATTCCCATAGGTTTGGGTTTTTCTGTTTAGCTCTGGAGACTGTCCTGGCAATAACTCTGTAGACCAGGCTGGCCTCAAACTCAAAGAGATCCATCTGCCTCTGCCTCCCAAGTGCTGGAATTAAAGGTGTGCTCCACTACACTCCAGCAAAATCTTGTTTTTGTTCTTGTTGTTGTGGTGGTTGTTGTTTTCAAGCAGAGTTTCTCTGTATTCCTGGCTCCGCTAGAACTTGATTTATATGCCAAGCTGGCCTCCAAAGATATCCATATGCCTCTGCATCCTGGGTGCTATGATTAAATGCATGGACCACCACTTATCCTTCAGTTTTTATTTACCATATTATTCATAGAATTTTTTCATGGTATTGTATTTGGCAATGAAATGTGTATTTTATTTGCTAAATATTAATACACCAGTGGCATAACATCCCTATTAATTAATATTTATTATGAATAAAATCCCTGAATATTATAAAATATATTTTTACATGGACCTAATTTTATTGCACTTCCATAGAATTCTCAGAATGAAACTACAGGGTCACAATCTGCTTAATTACATGATTGACATCATGGTACTCTATTGTACATTGTTTAAAGTGTCTGGACCACTTTGAATTCTTTGTCTTAGTGAATGAGGTAACTGGTTCTCATAATCATGCTGAGTATTTTAAAGGATATTTTAGCCATTCTAGTTTGTGTACAATTATGTTATTATTAGATTATATAAACAAGTTCCTTATTATACACACACACATTTTGAACATTTTTTGTGACAGGCTGTGATTGCTTAAAAGAAGCTTCTTAAGATCATTAGTTTTGCTTGTTATTGTTAATATTTTTCCCACATGCTATATCTGAAAAGATATGGACCAACAAATGGTTGTAGTTTTACCTATAATATTGTTATGCATGTCACTGCTTGACATCATATACTAGCACTACCATACATCTTAGTTTGATATTTATGGGGCCATGGCTTGTATTTTGCATGTTACTGTCTAATATTTACATCATCATGTTTTGAAGATATTTCTTTCATTATTCAATCTTTAAGCACCACTGTTGGAAAATCAACCAATTAGTTTTATGTCATCTTTTCAGGACACTTTCTTATTTTAACTTTCCATTACTATTAAATTGTTTACAATATTTATATTCATAATAGACATTGAAATTTGATAAAGTAGGTTCAGTCTTTTCATTATTTTCTAGAATTGGTTTTGAATAATTAGATAATTCACACTTGCTAATTTTTATGGTCACACAACTTGAATTTTAATGAGTTTGCATTCGTTTTGTGGATGAATTTGTGAAGGATGGGTAGATAAGCATTATTGTATTTTCTGAATTATAATCACATATCATTTGACATTTCTTAGTGTGTAATAACAAATTCTAACATTTCAGTGACCATATACATTAAGAATACATTGTTGTAATTTAAATATTTTCTGTTTTGTAAATAAACTTAAAAAACACTGTTATTTTACGGAAAACTGACAGTTTACTTTTCATGGAGTTTGTAGCATGTAGTCCTAGTAAGTGTAGTAATTATTTTCAACATTTTAGTTTATATGCCATAGGATGGACAGTCAAACAACATTCCCAAATTTACTGAAGATTTTCATTTTTGTAATTTCTATACTGTTAAATTTTATTCATCTTACTGAAGTCTGGGTCCTTTGGTCCAAGATAAAATGGATGCAATATTTAATATGAATCTTTGCCATATATACTATATAATTTAATATATATTAATATATAATGTATTATTTAATATTTGTAGGTTATTATTTTTATACATCATGTGTTCATTATATTTTCAGCTCAGCCAGTTCCTGTCAGAACATCCCTATCTCCCTACACACCCAACTTTATGTTCTCCTTGTCAAAATACAAAATACAGAATGAAAGTCAGAATAGACAAAATACAGTTACAGCTAAACAATCAAAATCTGTCATAATGAAATTAAAATCCCCACACCAAACCTCCATGTAGTTCATTTTGTACTGGACACCTACTCTTTAGCATAGCACCTTCGCTGGAGTGTGGTTGATATACCCAGGAGACTATTGGAGAAGACTGATTATCACTTTCCCAGTAGGTATCAATTGCATGGCTTCTGTGTCAAGGTATCTGGGAGAGGGGTACAAAATATTGTCTCTATTATTCCTTCTGAGTGTTTGAAAGTTGTCTGGATTGAACGTGTGTAGATTTTACATGTGCTGCTATGGTATCTGTGCATTTACATGAGTACCAGTCCTGTTCTGTCTAGATGGCATTGTTTCCTTGGTATCATCCATCACCTCTGGCCCTTTCAATCTTTCTTTATCCTCTTGTGGGTGAATCCCTGGGACTTGAGGGGGAGGATGTGATAAACAATTTCTAATTTAGAATTTGGTGCTCCACATCTTTTTTACTTTCTTCACTTTGTCTAGTTGTGGATCTCTGTGTTCAGACCAATGTACAACAAGAGGCTTTTCTGAAAAGTGTTGAGTGAGACAAGCTTTAGTTATTGATATATTAGAGTTCATTGTAGTATTCTAATTTAACAATATTAATTATGTTTGTTTATCTGTGGTTAAGCAGTCATTCTTATTTCAAGATTGTTGAAAGTGATTTATTACAATAAATTTCTATTTTCGTTTTTATGTAGACATAATTGTTGTAAAATATTTTTTAAGATTATAGCACATTGATTTATTCTTCACAGGTTAATTTAAACTCTTGAGAATAATTCCATGAAATATGAAGTTTAATGATTTTTATATTATGTCTCATTTAATATGCCAAATGTGAAGTTAGTATTGACTTACTCAAGAATGTTGACCACAAGTGAATTTCTTTTCTATTCATTTAATATGCTAAGAAAACATTGACTTTAATGGCTTATGGCATTTATAGTATTTATTATATTATATCCTTATGTCCTCTTTGTGCTAAATATAATTCTTCTCTGAATTTTTTACATGTTTTGTATCTCAATATATTAAACCACCTGGCTTTAAAAAGGCAATTTTAATGTAAATTGGTACATCTAACTTATAGGTTTTCATATTTGTTCTTTTTCATTACCCAGAGTCTATAACAATCACATAAATAAAACTGTGTTATGGAACTTTTTAAAATTTCCATTGAATAATACATTGGGAAGTTGGAAGATGTCCAATTCATGACAATTTGTAAAAGGCATAGGTACATTGCTATGAGATATTAGGAAATGTTCAATCACAATTTTGGAAAAGGGGTGTCTAAACTTTGCTAAGTAGAGCTTTTTGAAAAGAAACAGATATATCTATGTATTAGATAGAAAATATTAAACCACTCAATTTCTTCAACTAGATTTTTTGCATATAATTTGTTTTCACTGTTTTGTGATTGTTCATTTACATTTATATAGATTTGTCTTTAAAAGATGAACAAGCACAATAAAAATCTTGGACTGCAGGGCCATGTTGAAGAAGACAATTTACCGACCTTATTGTACAAAAGTGTCATAATGATGTCTTTTGCATTTTAAGATGTCTAAAACTTACTCTATACTCATAATGAAAGTAAAATTTTGCATGACTTCTGAGTGAGTGGCTTGAACCAGAGTTTTTTTTTTTCAGTTTATTCTAACGTTAAGTAATTTAGTTGTATGCCTCATGTAGCTAAAGGCTGACTAGAGGACCAGAGAATTTATATTAATTCTAATGTCTTATCTGCCTTTATTAATTTTGGCTTCTGAATACTACTATCTACTTGGCTTTTAATACTGGCAGGAAAAACAATATCACATTGGAAATTGTGGGGATTTTATAATTGCATCTAGTAATGTCTTTGTATTAGTGTTATAAATGAACACAGAAAACAAAAAGTCACTAGAGTATTTCTGAGCAAGTTATATAAGACATTTAAAACATGAGAATTAGAGATTATATATAAATACATGATATTAAAATTTAGAATGCTGAATTTCAATACATTTTTATAAAGCATCTCTTTAAATCAATAGTTATCTCAAATTATTGGTTTGCTCTTGGTAGCACTGACATGAAAAAAATATGTACATCTAATCAAAGTTCCTTTAAGTGCATGATATCTGCACAAGCTTCATCTAAATATGCACAGTAAATAAATATATGCATGACGCATAATTGAACTTGTGTGTGTTCAGTAACCATACTTGAAAGCCTAACTAGACTAAGAAGTTGTGTATTAAAATGGACATTATTTTTCTCTTCTCCCTCCAATGTCACGTACATCTGAAGGGACTGTGAGACAGCTCTCAAATGTCCTACAGACATGATGAATCATCTATCGTTTTGTTAATGGAAGCCATGAATGTACTATCAGGTAGATTCTAACCAGTATTTGCCCTACATACAAGAATCTCAACATAGTTGAAAATCTCCATATTTTCAAACAATGCCACAGTCTATCAAGGCCTTCACCATAACTTCACATAGAAGAAACATAATGTAAAAGGAAATCCAGAGTATACAGAAGCTCCTGTCAACCACAAATGATTGTGAGAACCATACCTTGAAGTAGCCTTAAAGACTGTGATTACTTTTTGCAACCTACATGGTCTTAAGAAGTCAGGAAGAGAGTTCAAAGTTAGAATGCTTGGTAACAATATAAAATAATAATGCCATGTGGAATGATACTGCATTACCTATAATCAAATTAAAGCGCTTTCATGATTTTTCTAATTATGAAACATACCACTCTTCATATATTTCTGATATTTCTGCTAATGACCCCTTTACTTTAGAAGATGTACAAAACCAGTTTAAAATCCAGTCAATTGTGACCGTCCCATTGGTGAACAGCTTAAAGCTGGATCTTTATCAAAATATAGGTTAAATCTATTATAATAGTTGTGACCAACAAATTTTTTAAGTTTAAGTTAATTCATAACCACTAAACTTAAGCACTCAAAATTTTAATATAATTTATTTATATATCATCTGATGGGGCAAATGTCCTTCTGTATATATGTTTCTCTTATTGATTGATGAATAAGACACTGATTGATCAGTAGAGTAAGGAAGATAGGTGGAACTAGGAGATGAGTAGAATGTTGGGTGAGAGGCAGAGAGAGACTGCAAATTGACACAATGCTGCTGAAGGAGTAACTTAAAGGACAGGTAAATCACAGTCTCATTGCAATACATTGATGAACAGAAATGGGTTAATAATTAAGAGAGAGCTAGCCAATAAATACCCAAGCCATTGGCCAACAGTTTTATAATTAATATATTTCCCTGTCCTCATTTAGTGTCATTGACCCTGATGCCACCTCTTACAGTTTTCCACATCTTCTTCCGCACGACTCTCTGAGCTCTTCCTATGGTTGTCTGTGGGTCTCTATGTCTGATAATCTCAGTTGCTGGGTAATGCCTCTGCTATGATATTCATCAAGGCACCTATCTAGAAATATAGCAGAGTATCACTAGAAGTATTTAATTAATTTCCTTTTTTCCTTCCTTCTTTCTTTCTTCTTTCTTTCTTTCTTTCTTTCTTTCTTTCTTTCTTTCTTCCTTTCCTCTGTCACATTTGGTTCTATCCTAGGTCTCTTGGCTATCCAGTTTCTCACTCATGGCAGTCCAGGAATTAATAGGGAAGGATTTCCTCTCATGACATTTTGTTTTGAGTGGAAGGAGTCAATGGTTGGCCACTGCCACACTTTCTCTCCCAACTTTATTTACTCTAGCACATCTTGTAGGCAGGACAAACTGTACATCAAATTTTGTGGCTGGGTTTGTGTTCAGGTCCTTCACTGTAAGCCTTGCCTGGTTACAGAAAATGGTTGGTTCAGGCTCAATATACCTCATTACAAAAGTCTTCTCTAGGGTCATCCTTATAGATTTTTGGGAGTCTCCATTGTACTAGGTTTTTATCTTGCCTCACAAATGAATCCTCATTTCAGTTGTTTCTTGCAGTACTCTCTCCATCCACTTGATGCTGCTGTTCCTGACCCCTCTACCTTCTCCACAAATAATGTATATTCTATTTTCCTTCCCAGTGAGATTCATATGTTCCCCTTGAGCACTCCTGTTTTGTATCTTCTCTAGGTCTGTGGATTATAAGATAGTTATCTTTTATGTAACAGCTAATTTTCATTTATAAGTGAGTACATACTTATAAATGTTTTTCTGGGTCTGGTTTCTTCACTTAGGAAGATGTTTTTCAAGTTCCATTAATCTGTCTGCATATTTCATATTGCCATACATTCTAACAGCTTTATTAACAGCTCTATGTCTATGTTCTTTAGCTACAATATTACTAAGACTTTAGATGTACCTTTAACAGTCCCATAATATCCAATGTAAAAGTGTTTTGTTGCCAACAGTAGAAGCCAAGTAGACAGTCCTATTCAGATGCCAATATCAATAAAATCATATAAGTCATTATAGTTAGCTTGGACTTTCCAGTGATATACACAGACTTGAAATACAAACTGCATTACATAGCATAAAGTTAAAGAATTCTGCTTCTAATCCTCATTAATCTCTGAACTTAATGGATTCAACTTTGTATCCCAAGTTTGTTTTCTCTTATGTACAGTAAGTTTAAAGCCTGGTGATCCTGCCACAATTTAACTTCATCTGCATTCCCTTGATTGATGATGAATAACTAAAAATCAGCATGAGTATATACTCTAAATCTATATATTCTCCAATGTCAGCCAGAGGCAGATAGATTAGACAAAAATACTTAATAACAACCATCTTCTAAATTATTTTAAATCTGAAATTCTGAGAGGATAATGTTATATAATAAAACAGATTTTTATTAGGCTTGGAGACCATAGTGAAAGGACCATACTCACTCACAGTATCCTCCTCTTGTTAAGTGCCTTATACCAGAAATTGACCCAAAACTCTCCACGAGGACACCAACATTTTTCAGGAGAGGAGAAATGCAAAATGAGAACTACATTCCCCTTTTACCAATCTATTACAATAAAAGTTAGAAATGTTAGCTATTACGACCATACCATCTTTAGTTTTCCACATATTGTAGTTAAAACATGACAACTTTCCCGTAACACAGGAAATAACATTCCAGATTTATTTTCCTAAATTCTTGCCCATCTCCCAGTCCTTTAAAAACCCTGAGGTCTTCCATTAAGAGATGTTTAGCATGTATTCTTTATTATTCTTTGTTACTCCTAGCACTAGGCAGTCCTAGGCTAAGCAAGAAAATGTTTTAACCTCTTCTACTCATTTTTTTTTTTTTTTTTTTTTTTTTTTGTCATATACCTGCCCTGTCTGTGAGCAGGTGATGTACTCCAATTCTTACAGATTTTTCTCGATTTAAAAAGAAATAATTAGAGAAAACATTCTTAACTAAACATTTTTCCCCACATGAGAAATGTTCTGAGGTCTTAGCCTAATCACAGAAGGCTGAGCTGGGTTCCAGGAAGAGGTTTGTGGGCTAGCTGGTTTACCAGACACCAAGATTCCTGGAGACAATCAGACTCAGCAGGGAGTGTAGTCCTGCAAGAATTCATTTATTGTCCCATAGCAGGTGTCTTTTAAAGAAACCACAGACAATGGCTTTAAAGGTCAGTTTATCAAGCACCTAGATGCCTTATGATTTACTAGTGATCACTACTGTTCATTCAGCATTCTCATCTGGTTTGACCTAGGCAACCAATCATCTTTTTTTTTGTTTTTTTTTTTAAACAACTCAGTACTCTCCATCTTGACTTCCCCTCAGCTCCATTTTTCACTTGCTTGTGTGCCCTACAAAAAGGATATCTTGTTAAGAGGAGTCATGCAAACTAATATTATGTTCTTAATGTTCTTAAAGTTCCATCTTGTTTTACTTTTAGGTTTTACTTTTATTTTCATATGTCTTTTATTCTGGAAGCAGCCACCTCCTTACAAAAAAGGGAACTAATCTCTTGTATGTGGTAAGCAACAGAAAACAGAAATTACATATTTATTAAGTCCTAAACATGTCCATTGCAAATTATTTGATAGTATGTATGTAAACTATTAATTAAAAATTGAGTGATGATCCCTAAATAATCCACATACAGGAGCACTATTCACTCTCTCATTCTCTGTATCTCTCTGTGTTTTTCTTTAATTAGTGTTGATAAAATTAATAGTTTACTATGTTGAGACTAAAATGGAGGTAATTCCTTATAAAAAGGGCCAGCATATTGAAAATAGCAAAACAAAAAACAAAAATTCTGACAAAAGATATAAGCTGAAACTCATAGATTCATAAATGATGAACCATTCAATTTGAATTTGGACTTCATGCAATGTGTATTAACAGGCTGAAAGAAAGTTATGATTTGTTTAAACTACATGTGGCTGGTATTACTCACTGTCTTTGTCAAGATTTCTATTGCTGTGAAGATACATCATGACAATAGCAACTCTCATAAAGGAAAGTATCTAACCAGGACTAGTTTACAGTTCCAATTTAAATTACAAAGGAAAGGGAGGAATTGAGGAGAGAAAAGAGAGGAAGAGACACCATAAAAGAGGGAGCCATTATAGGTTTCAAGAGAAAACTGACTCTAGATAAATGTTCAGAAACCTACAAGACTGACCCCAACTAACACTTTGAGTATCAGTGGAAAGTCTACCATAAATGCCTGATAATGAGATTGACGATGAACTTATCCACCATCTTAGAGCCCTCATCTAGTAGCTGATGGAAACAGAAGCAGACACCGACAACTAAACACTGAGCCAAGCTGGAATCCAGATGCAGAGAGGGAGGATAAGATCAGGCTACAGAAACCCCAAGAGATAGCTGACCTGAACAAGGAGCAGCTAATGTGCCCCTAGACTGATAGATGTGAATCCAGCATTGGACTGACTCAGACCTCCTGAGCATGGGTCTCAGCTAGAAGGCCTGGGCAGTCAAATGGACCTCTGACAGTGGAACCAGGATGTATCCCTGGTGTGCTAAATGACTTTTGGAGCACATTCTCCAGGAAGGGATACTCCCTTAACCGAGAGGCAGGAGAGAGGGCCTAGTCCCTACTCCAAGTGATTTGACAGATTTAGATGACCCCTCCTGGAAGGCATCCTACTACATGTTGAGTGGGAAGGGAAATGGGCATGGAGGGTTGTGGGGGGGGCATTGGAGGGTGGGAGAGAGGGTGTGATTTCCTTCTAGAATATGAAGGTGAATCACTAATGCTGATGATGCTAAGCTCTTAGGACTACGACTTGGAGGAATGGAGCTGAGTCTCATCAGAAACCCTCCTTCTGACCATTAGTTTTCATAGTTATGAACAATGTTATTCAATCTTAGAAAAATAAAAGCAGTTAAAAGTCACAACCCTCTGTGATTCCCATGAACTCCAAAAGTGATTATTATGGCAACATATGCCTCAATGTATACTAGTGACTTTTATATATTGAAAGTAACCCATATCTGATTAATCTTAAGACATACTCAACAAGGTAAATCATTCCTGGTAGCATAAATTCAGGCAATTATTCATGGCTTTTAGATCATTAACCCTAGAAGGGAACCCAAGTCTTCAAACAGTATTAGCTTTAATTGTATACTTAGACACACAGACAACCTTGTGTGTCTAAGGCTTCTTTTTATGTGAGATGGAGCCAATCTCAATTCAAAATGCAGAGATCACTTGAACATGGGTTCCCTAGCCCCAGTTGATGCATCTACAACACAATATCTACACATAAAGTTTACAGAATACTATGGAAGTAGGCATAAAATGATTGTTAGAACCAAATAACTACCTCTTCAATTATATGACAGAGAAGCTGCACCCACCCATGAAATATCAACAATATGTTTATACTAACAGGACCCAAACAAGGACACTAGGTGATATGCCAAAATGGATGGGAAAAATTACGTAAGTATCACCTCTACATTGAAAACTAAATTAGTGAATAATAAGAAGCAGACAATCAGTTTTCCCCAGGCATGAGTCCCTAAAAGGCTGTCTTTAAGGAGTAGGGTTTTTCCTCCCACCGCTGGTCTGTCCCACCACTGCACCAGCCCCAATTAACAAACAGAGACTCTGTATTTGATATAATTCTGTTGGCCCATTACTAGTTTCTGTTTTAAGTATTAACACATTTCTGCTTATCTATGTGTGTTCCCGTTGTCTTCTCTTACCAGGGAGCCAGCCGGCATTCTGCTTTCTCCAGACCCTCCATCTTGACTCCTCCTTACTACTTCTTCTTTCCTCCTTATCTGCTAGTCCCTCCTATCTTCCTTTCCTATTGGCCAACAGTACTTTATTCATTAACCAGTATGAGAAACATATATACATAATGGCATCTCCCATCATCTCCTCTTTTCTGTCTAAAGAAAAAGAAGGGTTTTAACCTTAGCATAGCAAAATATATCACACAACACTTATCAAGTAAGAATCACAGTTAACAATATTTAGTCCATTAACATTTAGCAAGATTTAAGAAAATATTCCATCATCTATTCTATCTTTGTATGTCTAAAGTCCTATATGTAACTTGTCTTTAATCCTAACTAAGGAAAACTATAACCATAACTATCTGTCTTCAACTCCTTCAAGGACCCCAGAAGGATATTATATAAACTCTAGAAATGATAGAGACATCTTGCCTTGTCAGTCACCTGAAGTTCTTCTGTAATCTTCCATCTTCAGCCCATAGGCCATAGTGTGTCTGGCAGACTCTTCAGCAAAACAGGAAAGTTTAAACTGTCTACCTGTATTGGCAGTTTGTCAGTCACTTTTCTCTGTGTCCTGCAGACTGTCTGTCAGACTCTTCCATGAAGCAGGAATTCTGTACCAATGTCTATTTTGAATCAGCATCTCTTTTCTGTGGGTCCTGCATGTCCAGTTTATACAGAATAAAGTCAAACATTCCAGACAAGAGCAGTATCTTGCCCAAATGGCTAGTCTTGTCATACTGGAAGCAAACTACATATGTGTTTCTTTAATGTTCATCCTTCTTTCTGAGGCAGGTGGTGTTGCCAGGAGCAGTTATATCTCATTGTCAAGAAAAACCCTCAATTTTAAATGCCATATTCTGTAGGTCTTTGAAAGGTTTGAAAAATTTCTATCTATCTCAAATACATCTCTGTATATCTAGAAAACCTAACTCATCTAACTATAAGTTTTCAGTATGATAGGTAACTATCTATAATCTGTACTAAATTATACATTACATTTCTAAATGAGCTATATAAATGCAATACCTAAATAAGAGGAGATATATACATATCACAAAATTGACCTTAAATTGTAATAAATAAAAATCCATTCCAAAACAAAGTATTCATATCTATACCATAATCCCCTTTTTACCTTTAAAAAGGATTGGCTGTGATCATTACCCATTTATAACCAAGTCCATTTAAATGAAAACAAACATTTATAAACAGTATTTGGGAATTTGGGTGTCTTTTTTCCAAACTACTACCTGCTGATAAGGGGCGCTGTCATGGGAATCCTAAGAAGATGCAGAAATCCTGGTTTTAGTCTGCAAGGCTGCTTTGTCCAGCTGTTTTGAATGTAGGATCACCTGGTACTCTGTTTCAGGTGGTCTGGCTTGATCTAACCACATTAGTCTGGAAGGAATCCACATCTTTTCTTTTTTTGTGGAAAGAAAAATAGAAATCCTTTTCCCCAGTAACTTGTCCTTAGACTTAAATTTTGGAGTCAAAGCATTTTTAAAATATATAAATTGAATTAATCCAACAGCATTTCCTTTAACAGTTGTTGTTTTCTTAGCAGCCAAACAATACAAAGACAATATAATACTGTATAGTGTCCAGATTCTCTCCATCTGTGTCTTTTTTATTATTCTGTTTCTTTTCTATTTTTTTTGAGTCAGGGTTTCACTGTGTAACTCTTATCTGTCCTGGAATTTATTCTGCATACCAGGTTTACTTTGAAATCACAAGATCTGCTTGCCTCTGTCAACTGAGTGCTGGGATTAAAGGTGTGTGCCACCACACCCAGTTCCTCTCTGTCTTTAAAACCATTTTATTTTTTCATGTTTAAGTATATTTTAAAACACACTGTAAACCTTTAGTGGTTTTTCTTTATGTGAATCTGCCTTTACTGTAAATCTTTATCTTTCTCTGGCCACAAGTCTTTATCTGTTAAATAACAACATTACTAAAATGAAAGTCATAGCTGTGTCAGTCACGGTTTATGAAAGATGGTGGCAGGTATTTTTACCGCCAGCACTGAAAGCTGTGCTCACTGCCTTGGTCTGCGCTGCCATCCAGCAAGCATGCTGCCGGCTTGGAGATGTGGTCACTGCCATTGCAAGCTCTCATACACACCAATAAATTGTTAGCAGAGTTTCTTAAAAGCTCTGCAGTTCTTTGCCCCTTATGCTGAGTCAGGAATGCACAAATATCTGTCTCTTGCAAAGCAGAGTCTAACCGAGAAAAATGCTGCTACCAAGAAACCTTGCTTGTCTGTTCTTTTGTTTCTAAAACCCTTTTATAAGCTTTTGTTAATTTTAAGTGGAAGTTCTTATTAGCCACGTGGTTGCCATATGCAACTTCCTCTCACTGCTGGTCTGTCCTGCCACTGCGCCAGCCCCAATGAACACACAGAGACTCTGTATTTGATATAATGCTATTGGCCAGGTACTAGTTTCTTATTGGCTAGCTCCATCTTAATTATTAACCCATTTCTGTTAATCTAATATTTCCATGTGCTTTTGTCTTACCAGGGAATGTGGCCTGTATCTGATCTCCCCAGCCTCTCCATCTTTACTCCTCCTTACTACTTCCTCTTTCCTCCTTGTCTCCTAGTCCCTCCTATCTTCCTTTCCTATTGGCCAACAGTGCTTTATTCATTAACCTGTATGAGAAACATATATACATAATGGCGTTTCTTATCAGCTGTCCAATGCCAACTGGTCAGTTTTGAAAACAGATATATATATATATATATATATATATATATATATATCAATGATAGATAAACTCATAATTTGTGTGTATGAATATATAAATATCAATGTATATCAATAATAATACAAGAAGAGGTCAGGAATTTGTGAAGGATTTAGGGAGAGACATTGGAAAGATCAAAGAAGATGGGAGATAATGTAAATACAATGTGCTCATATTCAAAATTTTAAAATGCTGAAAAGACCAATAATCTAAAACTATAAAGCTATGGCAATGCAAAATAAAACCAGATAATGCTAAAATATTTAAATGTTGATTATGACTGTAAATTTAACCTGCCAGCTTTCAAAGCACACTAGGTACCAAGTAGGATGGATAATTAAAACAAAAAAAATAAAATACATCTCTTTACATAAAGGATTTATCTAGACCCCCATGGCATATTTGAAGTAAAAACCACCTAGTATTCTAAAAATTTAATACAATAGTTAGTATTATAACACTTAATTTAATAATGAAGTGTTTGACTTTTTTTTTTATCTATTACTTCTTTACATTTTAAAGAGAACATTTCATTCACTCTACGGCTTTTACTTTCCAAATGTCTATGCCTGAGAAAATAAATGTCAGATGCACTTTGCTACATTTACAAAATATAGAATATGATGCCTGCTTTGAAGTCACAGGCATTTTTCTTCATGAATAAAGTGACAGAAAACAGCTCCATCTTATCTTGCACTGGCACCAGGCCAAACCATCAGGAATGGTGCATTTAATACTATTTTCATTAAGTCACTGCCAGTTAGGGGAATATTAATTTTTCTAAATATACAGCTTGCAGATTTACAGTCATCATTTCTAAAAATAATAACATAACATACACTATGAGGGTAATTTATACTGCATATTATGTGAAAATGAAGTGTTCTGGGAACTGAGGTCTCCTGATTATTAAAATATTTTGTGCGTCTGTTTTATTCTTTTGTATTAATTAAATACATCATGAATGTTTCTTGGGTATGTGACACTGAAAAACTGTGAGATAAGGTAAGGAGTAAAAACTATAACATGGTGGAAAGATCCCTTAGAGGATTGCAGGCATCAGGAAGATGTAAGTTGAGCATCACATTCTCATGGAATGCAGGTCTTCTTATATTTTTGGTTGTGAGCCTAGCCTTTAACAGCTGAGCTATCTCTCCAGCCCAAACGCAGGTATTCTTATGGTGTTTGAGCTCTAGAATCAAAAATTTTCTTCTGAACTTGAGTCGAGTCATGAACTGCTGACAGTGTACATCATTTCTAAATTTGAAAACAAATAGCAATGATTAATATTACCCAAGTAAAAGGGTGATCCTTAAAAGGATACAGAAAGACAGGGATGTGAAAGAAAAGAACTTATAGGCCTGCTATTTTGCATGTGTTTGTGAGATCTCAAGACATGTTTAAGGATTTACTATACAGCAACAAATGAACAAATCTGCTATCTAGTTAAGAAAGCCTTAGTGATCACCACTGGGGTAGATGTATACTTGAGTTAATTTAGATTTTTTAAACCTAATTTTAGTTTTAGTAGTGGATGTATGAACTATAGTTATAGAACTCACTTTGTTAAATTATTTTATTCAAATTTTGTTGAGTTTTTGTGGATGACATAATTGAATGTGAATGGTATAATGGGTACTAAAACTACAAAGTAGTTTGTAATCATCTGTTAACACAAGGACTTCAGACCTAAATTTGTTCTTTGAAAATCATTTCTTGAAATCTCTTTGATTCAGGGACCATGTAATCTACCTTAAGATACTGTGACCCTCTTTTAAAAATAAAGTGCTTGGGTAGAGAACTTATTACCAATGTCTAATTAAATTGACACAGCAGTAAACTAGTTTCTAAATATCTATGCTTTTATCCAGAGATAAAAGCTGACCTCAGTTAAATTAATGCCTCATCCTCCCTGAGGAGTGGATAGGGTGTAGGATGGGGGATGGTGTTGAGAATGGGAGGACAGAGGGGAGAGGGAACTGGAATTGTAAGTAAAATAAGATTGTTTTAAATCTAAATAAAAAAATAATTTAAAAAATTAGAAAAGACCCTTTTTACAAGAAACAGTAGTGAATGCACACAGCAATCCCTCAGAAGCCCAGGATACAGAAAGTAAGCTATGATTGTGGTGCCAGTCCAGAACAAGATATTTATATGATCCAACCTAAGATTCAGAGATCATTACTGAAGAGGAGGTTTAAAGTGTAAAAGAGCCAAAAGATATGGTAAAAGTCTGAATAATGTCATTCTGGAGACTAACAGCTCACAAAATCTGTAGTTTCCTGCATTGGGATCACAGGACACTAGCCTTATTTACAATCAACCACAGCCACATCCTTTACCCCAGATCTATTGACTATGTGTAGATTCTGGTGAAGAGGAATCATTGTTTTTCAGTTGAGTATTTAGTATGGGGTTCAAGGTTTCTAAACAATGAGTACACATAAAATAATTCTAGTTAGTTACACTCATCATAAAACAATCAAATATACATAGTTTGATAGATTTGTGGGAAGGACAGGGTAACACAGGAGAGGTATGGAAGTGGGGGAAAGAGTGAATAGGATGCTTTGCATGCATGTATGGAATTGTCTAAAGCAAATTGTATTAATAAAATTGGTTACAAAATAAAAAAGTCAAAGACTTAGTTTTAAAATTGCATGTTGAGAAAATATGATAAATCTTAGTTATTTGGGAATGTTTACTCATGAAAAAAGACATGAAAGTTCCAAAACTGATTTTAGCTAAAAACAAAAGCAGCTACAAGAGAGAGAATCTGTTTTGTTAGTAGAATTGGCTGCCAGTGCTCTTGGGGACTTGACACTCTTTTACAATTGAACTTGTGCAATTGAACTCAGCAAGTTACTTAGAAAAAAAAATAGATAAATTTGGAAGGGTATTTGAGAAAAGTTGGAGGTATGACCTTCAGATATATATGATTAAGATACAGTATACACATGAATAAAATTCTCCAAGAGGAAAAGGTGTGTGTGTGTGTGTGTGTGTGTGTGTGTGTGTGTGTGTGTGTGTGTGTGTGTGTGTTTAGAGGGGCTAAGGATGTAAATAAATGGATGAGTGTGTCGCTACCATACATGAGATTCAATCCCCAGTAGTGAAAAATAAGAAAATAGTTAAATGTACAGTTCTATTTATGTTTTTCCCCCAGAGTTAACAGGGTAGATGCCAATAGTAAATCCTGGACAAGATTGTTCTGAGCACTAAGAAGAAAATTATGGAATCAAATCACGATAGGGAATAAAAAATAATAGTTCCTCAATAAAAAGTAAATTACTTCTGTTGGTGGAAGTATTTATATTAATTCTCACTTATGAGATCTTAGAAATCGTACCTATACATCAAGATGAGATCTGTAAATGTGTATATACTATACAAACATGTCAGTAAACAATGAATCATTCAAAAATGAGAAAATTGGAGAATAGGTAAAACTCTAGCAACAGGTTTTTCTAATCAATAATTATTCCTGGTTTCTAGAGAAAAAGCTGAATTCAACCTTTGGTGCAAAATTGAACCTTGAAGTTCATTAAATTATTGGCTTCATTGTAACCCAAATTAATATGTGAATATCTTTCTTTTTGGGTCAAAGGAAATTCTCATATAATCTTTAAATTTTCAGAATATTTAATTCACCTCACTATACTGTGAAATCACATGCAGCCCTTCAGTGTATCATTTTCTTACTAAATTTAGTAATTTCTGAATAAAAGTTTAAATATCAAGAATGCTAGCCTTTAAGAAATAGTGTTCTTAAAGAATGACCCCCACAAGTGTATATATCTGAATGATTAATTCTTAGCTGGTTGAACTGTTAAGGAGGGGTTAAAGGTGTGTCTTTGTTGGTGAAAATATTTTATTGGGTTGGTATGATGAATCAAAAGCCCATGCTCTTCTCTCTCTCTACCTCATGCATGTGAATCAGATGCAAGCTCTTGGCTACTACTCAACTGCAATGCCTAATGTCTTGTTACTGAGCTCCCATGAGTTATGTACTCTAATACTACGGAATCATGAGCCCCAGTTTAAATGTTTTGTTTTACAAGTTGTCTTGGTCATGGTGTTTTGTTACACAATAAGAAAATAAGACATTTTTTCCCAATCCACCACGTTTTCTTGTGCACACTATAAAGTATTCAGAAAGCTTCCAAGCATAGAAAACATCCTTACCCATGTAGTTCCTCTACAGATCCATCATCCTCTTGACATTTTTCCTGCCTTTAATTTACCATTCTCTTCAATTTATTATCTTATTTATTTTACTTACTTACAACCCCAGTCACTTCCTTAATACAAAAAAGTTACCTATTTGCTAGATTTATTGTGGGTTTTTATTTATTTATTTGTTGTGTTTTAATTTTGTAGTCCTAAGATTAATGCTTGGAAAACAAAATTGAAATATAGCATTCTTCATGTCTTTGTAAGATATCTGGACTGCCTTTTGCAAAGGAAATATTGTTATATAGATGACATTTATCCCAGGCAATATTTAATTCTTGTTTTTCATTATTTTTAATATTTTAAATTTTTTCACTAACTTATATTTTCCTACACTAAATTCTTATGAATCTACACTGAAACATTCGTATGTTACTTGTGTTGACTGATGTCTTTACATAATTTTCACTGATCACTGAGAAATGCTTATACATTTATGTTATTTCTTTTTTTTAATTTTACTAAACTGAATTTTAATAAAACTGAAACAGAAAACCTAATTATAAACTTCAGGATGTGTAAAGTACAGTACAGAAGATAGGATGATATCTTGGGTCACTTCTTTTATTTATTTATTTATTTATTTATTTATTTATTTATTGAGGTTTCAATATTTTACTCATGTTTTATTTTAAGCGATGTTAATTGCAGCATTTGAAGGGGAGGAGCTAATTCCACACAAAAAGGAAGACTCTGTAATGTGCCCATTAAAACTGCTAAAAAATAGAGTGGTGAGGCTATAAGACAGTTTGCTTTAGACACTTAGTAGTGTCATGGTGTGACCACAATCACCAGCCCAGCTTAAAGCTGGAGATCCCGGAAGCCATTTCATACTCTGGTGAAGTGGCAAAAAAAAAAAAAAAAAAAAAAAGAGTGGGGAGGGAGAAAGGAGAGAGAGAAAGAAAGAAAAGGAAGAAAGGACGAAAGGAAGGAAGAAAGGATAAGTCCTGGATGGCTGGATCTATCATGCCCACACTCTACACCCTAAAATAGCAAAATAGAAATAGCTAATCACTCTGCTAAAGAGGCCTCAGCTGGAGAGTGCCAAGTCCCAGTTAGATCCTGCTATCAGTACAGAAACATCCTGAGTATCAGCCCAGTCTTTGTCTCCTATCACCAGGCCTTGGCTAGAGGTGAGTCTAGGACCAATTTGGGTGGACTCTCCCCTACACCCTTCCCAGGGAGTTCCCTGGGTTGGCTCCCCATCCCCCTGCCTGTGTCCTGTCCCCTTCGAGAGCTCTCTTGGAGCTCTGATACACCCCACCCACCCTGAACAAGAGCCTGTCCTCCCCCTACCCTGAGCCCTACCCTGCCCTCTGTCTCACCTCTCTGGTTGAGCACTGGGGCAGAGGGTGGAGCCAACAATCCAGAAACTTCTGGAACCTCTGGGAGCTGCTCTGAACACACTAGACCTGCCTATCCAGGGAGGAACACTCATGATATCCATCTGCTTGGTTTCTGAACCCCACCGCCAGTAGTCCTCTACTGGAGTACCAGGCCTCTCCCAGAGATCCCCCTATCTCTGCAGGACCACTCCAAGTTCCTGCTAGCAGGATTATGGACCCACATCTTAGGGACTTTGCTAAAGAGGCCTTAAATGGAGAGTGCCAGGCCCAGGCTAGATCTGCCTATAGGCACCAGGAACATCCTGAGTCACAGTCTTTGGGATCTTTGAACACCATTACCAGTCGTCTGCTGGAGCCTGATCACTGACCACCATCGCTGGGCCCCTGCCTGTGGAGAGACCTCATAGAGAGCTTGCACCACTCAGAGCTATTGTCATGGAACCCCTGACCCACCAGGGAAGTACCATAGAGAGAGGGAGAGACCCCACCAACACCTACTGGAAGAAGCTATGGGAAGACGGCAATACAAGAAAACACCTAATAACAGAAAGACAAGCATGACACCACCAGAATCTAGGGAATCTACATCAACTAGACCGGAACACAACAAAGCAGATGAAGCAAAAGGAAACAACTTAAAAATTATTGTCATAAAAATGATAGAGGACCTCAAAGAAGGTGTGAGAAAATCCCTTAAAGAAATGGAAGTAAAACAAATCCAAAAAGTGGAAGAAATGAACAAATTTCTTAAGGATAATAAAGAAAGTACAGAAAGCAAAGAAAAAATAATTAAACAGGAGAAGGAAACGGTTCAAGATTTGAAAACTGAAATAGAGAAAATAAAGGCAACACAAACCAAAGGAATGCTAGAAATAGAAAAACTGGGCAAACAATCCAGAACTACAGACGCAAGCATAACCAACATAATTCTAGAGATGGAAGAGAGAATCTCAGGCGTGGAAGATAAACTTGAGGAAATAGATTCATCAACCAGAGAAAATCATGAATCTACAATTCCTTAAAACAAAACATCCAAGAAATGTGGGATACTGTGAAAAGGCTAAACCTAAGAATAATAGGCATAGAGGAAGGTGAAGAAGCACAGATCAAAGGTGCAGAAAACATATTGAACAAAATCATGGAGGAAAACTTTCCCAATCTGAAGAAGGACATGGCCATGAAAGTACAAGAATCATATCGAACACAAAATAGGCTGGACCAAATAAAAAAGATCCATCGACATATAATAATCAAAAGACCTAACATACAGAATAAAAAAGAATATTAAGAGCAGCAAAGAAAAAAAGACAGGTAACATATAAAGGCCTACCAATTAAAATTAAACCTGACTCCTCCATGGAAATCCTCAAGGCTAGAAAGTCCTGGATAGATGTTCTACGAGTATTAAGAGTCCAAGGATGCCTGCCCAGGCTACTATACCCAGCAAAATGCTCAATCAATATACATGGAGAAGACAAGATATTTAATGACAAAGCCAGATTTTCACAATACATATTTACAAATCCAGCCCTACAGAAAGTATTGGAAGGAAAACTCCAACCCAAGGAAGTTAACTATGCCCACAAAGATGTAGGCAACAGATAATCTCACTACACCAAAAAAAACCAAGGGTAAAGCAGGAAAACTATTATATTCACAATACCACTGCCAACAACAAATCTAAAACAAGCAAGCATCATCAATCAATGTTCCTTACTCACCCTCAACATTAATTGTCTTAACTCACCTATAAAAAGACACAGACTAACAGAATGGATATGAAGAAAGAATCTATGCTTCTGCTGCATACAAGAAACACATCTAAGCTTCATAAATAGACATTACCTCAGGGTAAAAGGTTGGGAAAAGATCTTCCAATCAAATGGAATTAAGAAGCAAGCAGGTGTGGCTATCCTAATACCTAACAAGTTAGATTTCAAAGGAAAATTAATCAAAAGAGATGAAGACAGTCATTTCATATTCATCGCAGGAGAAATCCATCAACACAAAGTCTCAATTCTGAACATCTATGCCCCAAATACAAAGGCACACACATTCATAAAAGCAACACTACTAAAACTCAAACCTCACATAAAACCTCACACACTTATAGTGGGAGACTTCAACACACCACTCTCACCACTAGAAAGGACCACCAATCAGAAACTCAACAAAGAAACAAAAGAACTAACAGACGTTATGTCTCAACTTTGGTTAACAGACATCTATAGAACATTACATCCAAACACAAAAGAATATACCTTCTCTCTGCTCCACATGGAACCTTCTCTAAAATCGACCACATGCTAGGTAGCATAACATACCTCATCAGATTCAAGAGAAATGTAATAGTACCCTGTATCTTATCAAACCAACATGCTTTAAAATTGGAATTCAACAACATCAAAAATCCCAGAAAATCTACAAACTCAAGGAAACTGAACAATGTGCAATTGCACCACACCTAGGTCAAAGAAGAAATAAATAAAGAAATTAAGGACTTTCTAATATTCAATGAGAATGAGGACATAACATACCTGAATGTAAGGGACACCTTGAAAGCAGTGTTATAAGGGAAGCTCATAGCACTAGGTACCCATATGAAGAAAACAGAGGATAGTCACATAAGAGAATAAACAACACAACTGAAAGCCTTAGAACAAAAAGAAGCAAACTCACCCTGGAGGAGTAGACACCAGGAAATAATGAATTTGAGGGCTGAAATCAACAAAAATAGAAACCAGGAAAACAATACAAAAAAGTCAATGCAACGAAGAGTAGGTTTTTTTGAGAAAATCAACAAGATAGACAAAAATTTAACCAAACTAACGAAAAGCAGGGGAAGAACATGCAAATTAACAAAATAAGAA
The DNA here is from genome assembly GCF_943737965.1 of Phodopus roborovskii. Taxonomy (NCBI): domain Eukaryota; kingdom Metazoa; phylum Chordata; class Mammalia; order Rodentia; family Cricetidae; genus Phodopus; species Phodopus roborovskii. Next base: position 152,336 of record NW_026125102.1, read on the forward strand.
AATGAAAGGGGAACATTACAATGGACACAGAGGATATACAGACAATTTTCAGTCATACTTTGCAAACCTGTATTCCAAAAAAATTGAAAATTCAAAAGCAATGGGCAAATTTCTAGATAACTATCACTTACCAAAATTAAATCAAGAACAGACAACATCTTAAATACACCTGTAACCCGCAATGAAACAGAACTAGTCATACAAAGTCTTCCAACAAAAAAAAGTCCAGGGCCAGATGGCTTCAGTGCAGAATTCTACCAGAAATTCAAGGAAGAAATAATACCAATACTTCTCAAATTGTTCCACACAACAGAAACAGTAGGTTCATTGCCAAACTCTTTCTATGAGGCCACAATAACCTTGGTACCCAAGCCTCACAAAGACACAACTAAGAAAGAAAACTACAGACCAATATACCTGATGAAAAACAATGCAAAAATACTAAATAAAATATTGGCAAACCAAATCCAAGAATACATCAGAGAAATCATCCACCATGACCAAGTAGGGTTCAACCCTGGGTTGGAGGGATTGTTTAACCTATGAAAATCTATTAAAGTGATCTACAATATAAACAAACTGAAAAAGAAAAAAACATATGATCTTCTCCCTACATGCTGAAAAGGCCCTCAACAAAATTCAACACCATTTCATGATAAATGTCTTGGAGAGATCAGGGATAACAGGAACATACCTAAACATAATAAGAGCAATATGTAGCAAACCAACAGTCAACATCAAAATGAACAGAGAGAAGCTTAAGGCGATTCCTCTAAAATCAGGAAAAAACACAAGCCTTCCCTCTCTCTCCATATCTCTTCAATATGGTACTTGAAGTTATAGCTAAAGTTATAAGACAACAAAAGTAGATCAACAGGATCCAAATTGGAAAGGAAGAAGTCAAACTTTATCTATTTGCAGATGATATGATAGTTTACATAAGTGACCCAATAAACTCTACCAAGGAACTCCTACAGCTGATAAACACCTTCAGCAAACTAGCAGGATACAAGATAAACTCAAAAGAATCAGTAGCCCTACTGTATTCAGAAAACAAAGAGGGTGATAAAGAAATCAGAGAAACATCAACCTTTACAATAGCCACAGACAACATAAAGTATCTTGGGGTAACACTTACCAAACAAGTGAAAGACCTTTGTAATAAGAACTTTGTGGATATAAAGAAAGAGAGAAGATAACAGAAAATGGAAAGATCTCCCATGCTCTTGGATAGGTAGGATAAACATAGTAAAAATGACAATCTTGCCAAAAGCAATCTGCAGATTCAATGCAATCCCCAGTAAAATCCTACCATAATTCTACACTGAACTTGAAAGGATAATAATCAACATTATATGGAAAAACAAAAGACCCAGGATAGCAAAAAAAAAAAAAAAAAAAAAAAAAAAAAAAAAGCAGTGTACAATAAAAGAACTTCAGGAGGCATCACCATTCCTGACTTTAAGCTCTTCTACATAGCTATAGTTCTGAAAACAGCCTGGTATTGGCACAAAAATAGACAGGTAGACCAATGGAATTGAATTGAAAATCCTGGTATAAACCCACACACCTATGAACACCTTATTTTTGACAAAACAACTAAAAGAATACAATGGGATGAGGAAAGCAGCTTCAACAAATGGTGCTGGCACAATTGGATTAGTGTGTATAGAAGACTACAGATAGAACCTTGCCTGTCGCCATGCACAAAACTCAAGTCCAAATGGATCAAAGACCTCAATATCAATCTAGCCATCTTCAACCTCTTAGAAGAGAAAGTAGGAGGTGCCCTTGAACAAATTAGTATAGGAGACTGCTTCCTGAAAATAACTCCAGGAGCACAGACACTGAGATCAACAATTAATAAATGGGACCTCTTCAAACTTAGAAGCTTCTGTAAGGCAAAGGACACAGTGGACACGTCCAAAGGGCAGGCCACAGACTGGGAAAAGATTTTCACCAGTCCTATATCTGACAAAGGGCTGATCTCCAAAATACCCAAAGGACTCAAGAAACTAGTCAACAAAACACCAAATAACCCTATTAAAAAACGGGATACAGAACTGAAGAAAGAATTGTCAACAGAGGAAATCAAAAAGCCTGAAAGACACTTAAGAAAGTGCTCAATATCCTTAGCTATCAGGGAAATGCAAATCAAAACAACTTTGAGATACCATCTTCCTCCTGCCAGAATGGCTAAAATTAAAAACACCAATGGCAACTTATGCTGGAGAGGATGTGGAGAAAGGGGAACAGTTCTCCACTGTTGGTGGGAGTGCAAACTCGTACAGTCATTTTGGAGATCAATATGGCAGTTCCTCAGGAAACTGGGAATCAGTTTACCACAGGACCAGGCAATCACCATCTTAGGGATATACCCAAATGTTCCACATCCATGCAACAAACATATCTTCTCAACTATGTCCACAGCAGAATTATTTGTAATACCAAGAACCTGGAGCAACCTAGATGCCCCTCAACTGAAGAATGGATAAAGTAGATGTGGCACATCTACACAATGGAATACTACTCTGCAGAAAAAAAAACTAATGGAATCTTGAACTTCCCAGGCAAGTGGATAGCACTTGAAGAAACCATCCTGCCATCCTGCATGAGGTAACCCAGTCACAAAAAGAGGAACATGGTATGTACTCACTCATATATGGATTTTAGACCTGGAATAAAGGATCACTAGCCTATAATTCACACCACCAGTGGAAGTAGGATAAAAAGTGTATTCTAAGAGATTCATATAAAATCTCTCACACAATGGGGAAGGGATAAGCCCCCCCCCCAGAGCACAGGGGAATTGTGGGGGCAGTGAATGGAGAGAGAAGTAGGAGAAAGAGAAGTGGAGGTTAGGAAAGCATGTACGACTAGGAATATTGAGTCACGGTAGGAATAGAAGACAGAAGAGAGAGTGAGAGTCAGTGAGTGTGTGTGTGTGTGTGTGTGTGTGTGTGTGTGTGTGTGTGTATGTGAGAGACAAAGAGAGAGAGAGAGAACATAAAAGATGGAGACATAATTGGTTTGAAGAGAAAACTGAACCTAAAGAAATGTCTAGAGTCCTACAAGACTGATTCCAACTAACAATTTGAGCAACCCTGGAAAGGCTCCCAAAAATGCACTCCTGGATAGTGAGATCAACAACTAAGGTATCCACCATCATGGAACCCTCATCTAGTATCTGTTGGTAACAGAAGCAAACACCCAAACCTAAACACTATGTTGAACTAGAATCCAGATGCAGAGGGAGAGGAGAAGACCAGGTTGCAGAAACAAATAGAGACAGCTTACCTGACCATGGAGGAGCTAAAGGGCCCGCAGACTGACAGATGGCAATTCAGCATGGGACTGAGTCAGCTCCCAGTGCGAATATGAGTCTCAGCCAGGACTAAACAGTCTGTGGGACCTCAGACAGTGGAACTAGGATGCATGCCTGGTACACAAAAGGACCTTGTGGATACATCCCCCATGGAGGGATACTGCCTTAACCTAGAGACTAGGAGAAGTCCTAGTCCCTACATTAAATGACTTGACAGATCTGCAAGACCCCACATGGATGACATTGCCCTACATGTGGAATTGCAGTGGGGGGATATGAGGGGAGGGTAGTTAGCGTGCATGTGAGTAGGCAAAGAGAGTAAGAGGGTGGGAAGGAGCAAAAGAGGGAGGGAGGGATAGGGAACTGGGATCGACATGTAAAATACAAAATAAATTAAAAATTTTTTCTTTAAAAAAAAGAAATAGTTAATCAAATGTACTTTTGGTGTAAAACAGGAAACTAATGAGCTAGGATGGGAACAGGGCATGAACATCTGCCTTAAAAAGTAAGTTCCTTTCACATAGGTATGTACATACTTCTCAGCAGTTAGGATTAGGACACCAAGATTCAGTATGTGCTGGAAGTTACAATTTCATCTGTGGACTTGATACAGATTTACAAAGGGCCCGCACATTCCCAGCTTCTGCTTGCAGCCTGAGATCTCTGGAGTGGCTTCTCCCCCAAGCCATCTCTACAGCTAAAAGGACCTTTTAGGAATGGGATTTCTGCTGTACCTCTGAAATGGTAAACACCTTAAAGCCAAATCATCCTTAGCCTGGACATCTAAAGTGGCATTTATCAATTCTCTCATCCCCAACATACATTAAAAGGTACACTAAATTATGAATTATGATTGTACAATATTCATTTATGCTTGAAATTCCAATCCTAGACCAAGCTTGTTGCCTCCCTTACTGATGTTCTTGCCATCCAGCAGAGCTTGCAGCTTCAGTTTGATACCTGGCTTTAGGGTCTGAGTGTACCCCAAACTCATCAGACTAGAGTTGGTCACTTTGGCAGAAAAGTAGGCATCAGGGTCGACCAAAGCGAGTGTTACTGTTTCCTGGTGTCCAGGCAAGGTTGACAGCAGTCTCTAGCTTCTTGTTCACCTTTTGGTAAATGGAGCCACCAAACTCTGTCCCATTGTTCACATTAGTATGAAGCTGGAACTCATCCGTCTTATAGCCAACTGCAAAGTTGCTCTGGTTCACAAGGGACTTTGAGGTCTCAAAAATTCATCTGGTAGCTAGCCAGCCAACCAGAGCTCACTGATCGAAGGCCCAATGATGATAAAGTCCACATCAAAGTCCAGGTTGATATGCTCCCTCTTGTACCCTGTCTTGATTTTAGCATTTTTTTCCCCCAGTGTTAGGTGTGAAGGATGAATCAAAGGTCATCTTCAGTCCACGAGTGAGCTGGTCTTCCATGGTAATCTCAGTACCCAGGGTGTTGTCTGTGTTCCACTTCTCTGTAAACATCAGCTGGTCCATCTGTACTAGGTTTCCAGGCTGCGGTTTATTTTGGTGGTCTCTGTGTTGGCAGAGCCTGAGCTGGTAAATTCCATTCCATTATCGGACTTCGTTTTCAAATCAACTTTTATTAACGCAAAGCCATAGCCCTTGGAGAAAACATCCCTGGCAGACTTGCCAAGATCAGCATAAGTGGGAGGCACAGCCATCTTCTCGGAAGGGGTGAGGGCAGAAGCAGCGGCTGCTACAGCAGGGGCTCCTTGGGTCACTTCTTACCAATGAGATACTCATCTTTCACTTTTTCTCCCACTGTTCATCTAATTTGTGAACTATCCAGACTAAATGTGGATTTTTTTCTTTTCTTATATTTTAGGTTATAATTATATCATTTTTTTCATTCCATACCCATTCTTTAAAAACTCCCGTATATCACTCCTTGCTTTATTTCAATTTAATAGCCCTTTCCCACTAATTATCGTTATGTGCAAACATGCATTTGAATATACATATATATTTCTAAGTATGCCCTTCCCAGGCTGTGTAAATGTCACTTGTAGATATGTATGCACACCTGACCATTTGGTATTAGATAGCCAATTGGTGTGCTCTTCTCTCAGAAAGTCAATTTCTCCCAGTCAGCATTTCTTAGTTGCTTCTAGTTCTTTGTGTAGGTTTGAGGACTCCTGAGCTTTCCTCACTCACTTTGACTGGTCTGTTGATATCATTGTCTAACTCTTGTTTGGGCAGGAATACTTGTGAGACTTAAAGGGTGTAGCTTCCTACTTTCCGAGGAGACATAGTCTCACAGCAAACTCCCTGATCTTCCACCTCTTACTATTTTCCACCCTCTTTTCTCAATTTTGTCTGAATCTTCAGTACAAGATGTTTACTTTTTTATATTTATTTACTGGGACTGAATTACAGCTCTGCATCTTAACTGGCTGTGTTTTTCTTCAATGGCTTCTTCTAAAGTTTCTTTATGGATGAGTGAGGATTACCCTTCAATGTGGGTAGAATGACAAAAATTTATAGTGTAGTTAAGAATATGTTGTTTTTATAAAGTAGTATTTGTAGATTGTTCTCCATAACCCATGCATAACTTTCCTCTTTTTAAATGTGTTTTAAGGTCAATTAGAGAGCTATTGGTTACTGCAAAGGTATGTATTCCACTACTATATCCTTAGGGTTATTTTGCCATCCTGGTTCTTTTTTGTGGATTGTGGATGCCATAACTGAGTAAAACTGTTGTTATGTACATCCCTTGGAAGTTAGCAGGACACTTTCTGGTACTACGAAAGTAGTTTTTAGAGGTGGCTTTCAAGTCAATTCCAATTTAGGGAGCTCTGGACTTGTTCTGGAAGTCCATGGTTTCTTCAACAATAAAGTCTTACTTTTCTTTCTGAGGAGCTATCTTACTTATGACCAAATCTCTAACTCTAATAGCATAAATCTCATCCATGCTGCCTTTTGTTTGATCCTAACTTCTTGAGCACTCCACTAGTTAAAATATACCATACTTTCCTCCAGACCTTAGTTTCTTCTTTATAAAATCAGGTGTATACTGAAGATTGTGCTACAATAATAAATGACCTATAAATACAGTGGATATGAATATAATGGAAATAATTATGTGAATGGGTTAGTGCCATAACTAGTATGGAACTTTGAGTCAATTTCATTTTTCTTCCTCCCTTTTTTCTTAAACATAGTATAGTATTTTAAGTTCAAAATACCTACATAATATATGATTCCTATGATTCCTATGATTCCTCTTTCTTGTTTAATTAAATCACGTCCTACTGATTTTCCTTTTTGTTTATTGTGTTCTTTGTATATACAGATTTCTAACCAAGTAATTATGAGGAGAGCTAGCATACCTATAAACCTCTTTACACAAATAAAATATTTTCTTCAATTTATATAAAAATAGGGCTATATGTAGGCAATATACCACAATTTTATATCTGGTACACTTGTATATGTAGTAACTTCAATTCTATCTCTGCTTAGTTTGTTGAGTTACATGTACATATACATATACATATACATATACATATACATATACATATATATATATATGTCTGTGTGTATATATTGTTGTCATTTAAAAGTCAAGTTATTGAAATATAAAATATAAATATTTTATCTCTTGCCACTGCCCCACCAACCAAATAATTGTCTATATATTATTATCAAAATATAGGTAATTAATATATTGCTACAGATTTACCAACTTATGGAGAGAATATATTTAGATACCTACTCTAGTATTTTCTACAACATAAAAATCTTTAGAAATCACATCATTACAATATCCATGCTTTCCACAAAAGAAAAAACATCACAGAAGTACTTCATGAAGAAACAGTCTTTATTGTAGTGATTACAAGAAAATTCCTGCTGTTATTAAGTATAAAATCTCTTCCCCTAGACCAACCAACAGGAGTTATTAGTTCTGCTCTCCAGAGCTCTACAGTACAAGTCTAATCCATCTTCCACATGACAGCCCTTCACATATTTGAAGGCAGCTTGCACTGCTCTGCTAAACCCTTAATCTATATATTCCTGTGGTGCAACTATATTTTTGTCAGCTCCAGTTATTCTTTTGTGAAGGGCTATGAGGTTCTTTCTCATCATCTATTAGCTTTAGTATGTCAGTGCTTAGTTTCAAATCATTCTTTACTTGGAATAATCAATCCTCAGATGAATGAACATAAGGCAAAAAAGGAGTTACCACAAGAATTGAATAAGAATATTTCTTTGAAAACATCCATCATCACTTTCTGTCAATTGATATGTTATAAACTATCTCTAAACATAATGTGTACTACAATAGTCATTTAGTCAATCATATGAATCCCATGGGTAACATTTCTGTAGTAAATACATAGGAGGTAGCTTGATCATCTGATCCATGATTCCTAATACCCCATCTGCAAGAACTTAAATACCTGAGATGACTCAGGTGGTTATGTGCTGACAGCATTTGGAAGTTTCTTTACTGACTTGCCTGAATATTGGGTGAGATAACTTAAGGGAAAACAATAGTGGGAGCCTTAGATTGGAATGCCTATATATCCTCTTTTCATATGCCTCCAGTTTCTCAGAGTCTAGTGGCAATGTTCTAAATGATACTGTTCAGAAAAATAGTGAGAGAGGAAGAAAAAAAAAAACTAAAAGTAAAGGGAAGAAAGAAAGAAGAAACAAAACATTGTCTTCAAGAAGGTTCTGGCATGTTCTCAGAATATCTTCATGGTCATTTTAGCAACTTACCATTGATTATAACTGAGTTTGCAAGGCAAGCCCAGGCCCCAATTGCCAGGTTAGTGTAGTTTGCTTTGGTGAAAGAGGGGAAGACAGATGCATTTGATTTTATGATATTTGAAAGCTACAGTTTGCCACAGGATGACTTCCAGTGACACACAATTACTAGCTATCTGCAAATAAACTATTCAACTCTCCAGAAGGCCCCTCAAGTCTAATCTCATAAAATACTGGATTGCAGAGTGCGATTGCGCAGCTTTATATGGGTCACCTGAAGGCACCTTGTTGGAGGTTCAGTTTTCCTCTAGTGGCTTGTGTTCATGCAAATGCTTGTAGACTAACCCAGCATATAAGGAAGAACCCAATATGTAATCAGTGTAGTCAATCTCTCCAAAGGAAGCTAAGGTGGAAGTCTCTTCACTGTTCTTAAGAATTTTAAGAGTTTATTTGTGTACATTACTGGCTTCGAACGACTCTCTCTCTCTCTCTCTCTCTCTCTCTCTCTCTCTCACTTTCTCTCTTTTCTTTCCTTGTTTTGTACTGCCCTGCCACCTGTACTTGAACCTGACACTTGAACCTGACACATGTCCTTTAATGTCATGCTTTTTATTTATCCATTTATAGTCTCCTCTAGGAAATGCAGGTCACATTTCCAAATCTCTTTGTGACAACCCACTCAGTTCTGGGCTTCCTAATCCAGCAATGGGGCAGCATCCATGAAGTTATTAGAAATCTGCACTTCAGTGGGGAGTGGCTCAGCAGCACACTCTTAACAACTTTAGAGGTCTCCAAGCTTGTTTTGACAACTTTATGAATAATCAAATCCTATTTTCTGGAGGATTTTAGACATGGATTTTTCCATCACGCTTTTAACTTCATTTTGTCTGAAACCATAGTCTCTGCACAGCAACAGCATGGAATTGATAGTTTCTGGGTTCCTTTGCAATGTTGAAAATATTTCCATTCTGAACTCCATAAAAAAGAGAAACATTTTTAATTTTAAACTTTTTAACAGTTTGCCTTTTGCAATTTCCTCTGATTTACATAAAAGGAGTTATTTTAAAATGTCTTTTAAAACTGATTTCCTAAAACACATGATCAAGGCAGATCAAGATCATCAAATAAAAAACTCAAAAAAAAAAAAAACCTCAAAAAAAGGTGATGAAGTTCTTGAATGAGTGGGAGAAAGAAAACCATAAGAACATGGTGTGTGGCACCATAGGAACTAGGATACAAGGTGTGTTCTAAGAGATTCATATAAAATCCCTCACAGAACTGGGAAGGGACAGGTCCCCCAGAGCACAGGGGAAGTGGGGGGCAGCAAATGGAGAGAGAAACAGGAAAAAACAAGGGGGAGGAAAAGAAAACACATGCAACCAAGTAGATTGAGCCTGGTTAGGAATAGAAGCCAGGAGAGAGAGAGAGAGAGAGAGAGAGAGAGAGAGAGAGAGAGAGAGAGAGAGAGAACATAAAAGAGGGAGCCAATATTGGTTTGAAGATAAAATTGAATACAAAGAAAGGTCTAGAGAACTACAAGTCTGCCGCCAACTAACAATTTGAGCTTCCATGGAAAGGTTACCATAAATGGCCTTCTTGGATAGTGAGATCAACAAATAACTTATCCATGGAGCTCTCATCTAATAACCATTGGAAACAGAAGCAAACACTCATACATAAACACTGAGTTGAACTAGAACCCAGATGTAGATGGAGAGGAAAAGACCAGGTGTTAGAAACACATAGAGACAGCTTACTTGAACAAGTAGGAGCTAATGGGCCACCAGACTGATAGCTGGGAAGCCAGCATGGGACTAACTCATGCCCCCCTGAATATGGGTCTCAGCCAGAAGGACTGAGCAGTCTAAGGGACCTCAGACAATGGAGCCAGGATGTATCCCTGGTGCACAAAAGGACCTTTCTAACCCATCACCCATGGAGGGATAACTGCCTTAAGCTACAGACAGGAGAGAAGCCCTAGTCCCTACTTCACATGACCTGTCAGATCTACATGACCCCAACTGGATGGCATTCCCCTACATATGGAATTGGGGTGGGGGGATGGGAGGGGAGGGAGGTTAGGGTTCTTGTGAGAGGGTAGAGAGGGTAAAAGGAAGGGAAGGAGGGAGGGAGGGAAGGAGGGAGGGAGGGATGGAGAGAGAGGGAACTGGGATCGACATGCAAAATAATAAATTAAATTAAAAAAATGCTTTGACTCCAAAATTTAATTTCAAGGACAAGTTACTGGGGAAAAGGATTTCTACTTTTGTTTCCACAGAAAATGAATAGCAGTGGAATCCTTCCAGACTAATGTGGTTTGATCAAGCCAGACTGCCTGAAACAAAGTACCAAGTGATCCTACATTCAAAACAGCTGGACAAAGCAGCCTTACAGTCTACAGCCAGGATTTCTGAATCTTCCTCGAATCCCCCATGACAACGCCCCTTACCAGCAGGAAGTAGTTTGGAAAGAACGATGCCCAAATTCCCAAATATTGTCTATAAATGTTTGTTTTCATTTAAATGGACTTGGTTATATAAAATAAAAAAAAAGAATATTGCATGTGGGAAAAAATCTATTTTTAATAAATGAGAAAATTTTAAAAATCAAAAAATTAAACTGATTTCCTCTATTTGTCTTATACCTTACACAGTTCAATATATACCTTGGTATTTTGTTCCAGGTTGCCTTGAATATCAATTTTGTCTGATTCTGTTCTATCATTATATGACATGTCAACTTGTTTCCAGCTTAATCCCTCCCTATTAGTCATATCAAGTTATCCTGGGTTTATGGTTGGGACTGAGTCCCCATACAGTGCTTGTTTTTTATTTAATTGATTTTCTATTTTCAGATATTAAAAATTGTTGTTTCTTTCCCAGAAATAGGCCTCAACATAGTATAAAATAAAATCCTGTATTAAATTGATTTATGTGATCAGGAATTCAGATGGGTGGAGGAAAAAGATGGTTTCCCTTTCATAATGTCTACGTATGCAACGGGGAAGAATTGATAAGAAGGAGAAGAATGGTGTGTCTCTGGGATGACATTGCTGTAAGGTTTTTCACATGAGTGTCTGGTGAGTAGGTTGACTGAAATGTTACAGTAAATTGAAGATTATTGATTAGGATTTCACACATGGCCTTGGCTGTGTAACCGTGAAGGATTGAGATTCCAAGGCTGGATTTACCTGACTCCTTGATGGTGACTAGGAAACCACATTCAACATCCCACGAGAAATGAGGATATAGTCATGGTTTGAAAGTAAAATTGATCAAACATGGTTAATTGTTAACATGCAACTTAGCTCTAAGATGACCACAGATAGTGATTGTGGAAAATAATGTGCAAATAAGGTTCTTGTTTAAGATTTCCATGCTTGGTTTGATATTTTTAAGATAGGGTGTTGTTATATATCCTAGAACTCTAGTATTACTGGCTCATAGCATCACATACAACTTTGAATTTATTTCAGAATAAGATCATTTTCAAATATCCAATGGAATTACATTAGATATTTATTTAATTGATTTTAAAAACACATCCCATAAAGCATATATCCCATAAAGGAAATAGTAATCACTCAATTGCATTTTTAATGAACAAAAATCAATGCCACAAACTAGTGTAAACAAATATTTTCAAACAAATTTATCATAAATCAACTAGTTCATTAATTGTATTAAGTCATACATGATTTGAAGTAATCTGTTTCATATATGTGTGGGTTTTGGTTTGCATGTGTGCATGTATGTGTCCACAAAACTCAGAAGAGTTTATTGGATACCCTAGATTTACAGATGGTTCTGAACCACTGTGTGAGTTATAGGAATTGCACTCCAATCCTATGTAGGACAAGCCAGTACTCTTCAACAATGAGTTCCAATTCAAGTTTAAGGAATGTAATACCAATGTGAAGACAATCTAGGCAAACTTTGAAGAATAATGATAACATTGAGGAAAACAGTAATTATCTACCTATTTGTTCCATATGCAACTCTTAAACAATTTTTGACCTTGAAATAATAATAATCAACTTTATATGGAAAAACAAAAGACTTAGGATACCCAAAACAACCCTGTACAATAAATTAACTTCAGAAAGCATCATGATACCCAACTTTAAGCTCTACTACAGAGACATAGCTTGGTATTGGCTAAAAAAATAGACAAGTAGACCAATGGAATCTAATAAAAAATCCTGATATTAACCCACGCACCTACGAACACCTGATTTTCGACAAAACAGCTAAAATTATACAATAGGGCAAGTACAGCATCTTCAACAAATGGTGCTGGCACAATTGGATGAGGGTGTGTAGAAGACTACAGATAGATCCATGTCTATCACCACACACAAAACTCAAGTCCAAATGGATCAAAGACCTCAACATAAATCCAGCCACATTGAACCTCTTAGAAGAGAAAGTGGGAGGTATCTTTGAACAAATTTTTATAGGAGACCACTTCCTGAACATAACTCCAGTAGCACAGACACAGAGATCAACAATTAGTAAGTGGGACCTCGTCAAACTTAGAAACTTCTACATGGCAAAGGACACAGTTGACAAAACCAAAAGGCAGTCCACTAATCCTACATCTGACAGAGGGCTGATCTCCAAAATATACAAGGAACTCAGGAAAATAGTCAACAAAAACACCAAATAACCCTATTTAACAAATGGGATGTAGAACTGAAGAAAGAATTCTAAATAGAGGAAATCAAAAAGGTTGAAAGAGACTTTAGAAAGTGCTCAACATCTTTAGCTATCAGGGAAATGCAAATCAAAACAACTTTGAGATACCATCTTCCTCCTGCCAAAATGGCTAAAATTAGAAACACCAATGACAACTTATGCTGGAGAGGATGTAGAGAAAGGGGAACACTCCTCCACTGCTGGTGGGAGTGCAAACTCATACAGCCAGTTTGGAGATTAGTATGGCGGTTCCTCAGGAAAATGGGTATCAGTTTACCATAGGATCCAGTAATCCCCCTCTTAGGAACATACCCAAATGACCCACATCCATGCAACAAAGGCATGTTCTCAACTATGTTCGTAGCAGAATTATTTGTAATAGCAAGAACCTGGAAGCAACCTACATGCCTTTCAATTGAAGAATGGATAATGAAGATGTGGCACATCTACACAATGGAATACTACTCTGTGGGGAGGGGGGGACAATGGAATCATGAAATTCACAGGCAAGTGGATGCAACTTGAAGAAACCATCCTGAATGAGGTAACCCAGTCACAAAAAGAGGAACATGGTATGTCCTTGATCATATATGGATTTTAGACCTAGAGCAAAGGATACCAGCCTATAATTCACACTTCCAGAGGAACTAGGATATAAGGTGTATTCTAAGAGATTCATATAAGGTCCCTCATAGTAGGGGGTATGGACAAGTTCTTCAGAATATATGGGGAGTGTGGGGGCAGTAAAGGGGCAGTGAGGGGAGAGGGAACTAGGTGAAAGAGAAGGAAATGTGAGGAAAGCACATGCGACTAGGATGACTGTAACGAGTATGGTTTTTCTGCCTGCTGCCGCCCGGTCTTGTCCTGCCACTGCGCCAGCCCCAAATAATACACAGAGACTCTGTATTTGACACAATGCTGTTGGCCCTGTTACTTGTTTCTTATCAGCTAGCTCTGCCTTAATTATTAACCCATTTCTGCTGATCTATGTATTTCTCTTACCGGGGAGCCGGCGGCATACTGCTCTCTTCAGACTCTCCATCTTGGCTCCTCCTTACTCCTTCCTATTTCCTCCTTGTCTCCTAGTCCCTCCTATCTTCCTTTCCTATTGGCCAACAGTGCTTTATTATTAACCAGTATGAGAAACATATACAGAATGACATCTCCCATCATCTCCTCTTTTCTGTCTAAATAAAAAGAAGGGTTTTAACCTTAACATAGCAAAATATATCACATAACAGTTATCAAATAAGAATCACAGTTAACACTATTTAGTCCATTAACATTTAGCAAGATTTGAAGAAAATATTCCATCATCTATCATATCTTTGTGTGTCTAAAGTCTAAGTAACTTATCTTTAATACTAAGGAAAACTGTAACCATAACTCTCTGTCTTCAAGTCCCTCAAAGACCACAGAAGGATAGTATAAACTCTAAAAATGACAGAGACAACTCACTGCCTGGTCACCCAAAGTTCTTTTGTAATCTTCCATCTTCAGCCCATAGGCCATAGTGTGTCTGGCAGACTCTTCAGCAATGCAGGAAACTTTAAACTGTCTTCTTGTATTGGCAGTTTATCAGTCACTTTTCTCTGTGTCCTGCATACTGTCTTGCAGACTCTTCCATGAAGCAGTTACTCTGTAGCAATGTCCCTCATGAATCAGCAGTCACTTTTCTGTGGGCCCTGCATGTCCAGTTTATATAGCACAAAGTCAAACAGTCCAGACAATAGCAGTATTTTGTTCAAATGGCTAGTCTTGCCATATTGGAAGTAAACTCCATAACGTGTTTCTTTAATGTCCATCTTCCTTTTTGACGCAGGTGGTGTTACCAGGAGCAATTATATCTCATTGTCATGTAAAACCCTAAACCATTTTAAATGCCATATTCTGTAGTCTTTGAAAGGTTTGAAGAATTCCTATCTATCTTAAATACATCTCTGTGTATCTTGAAAACCCTAACTAAACTCTAAGCTTTGACTATCATAGGTAATTATCTATAATCTGTACTACATTATACATTACATTTCTAAATGAGCTATACAAACAAGAGGAGAAATATACATATGACAAAATTGACCTTAAATTGTATCAATAAATGCAAATCCATTCCAAAACAATGTAATCATATCAATACCATAATTCCCTTTTTACCTTTAAAAATAATTGGCTGCGATCATTACCCATTTATAACCAAGTCCATTTAAATGAAACCAAACATTTATAAACAATATTTGGGAATTTGGGCGTCGTTCTTTCCAAACTACTTCCTGCTGACAGGGGGTGCTGTCATGGGGGATCCTGAGAAGATGTAGAAATCCTGGCTGTAGTCTGCAAGTCTGCCTTGTTCAAGCTGTTTTGAATGTTGGATCATCAGGAACTCTGTTTCAAGGGGTCTGGCTTGCTCAAACCACATTAGTCTGCAAGGAATCCACAGCTTTTCATTTTCTGTGGAAACAAAAATAGAAATCCTTTTCCCCAGTAACCTGTCCTTGAGCTTAAATGTTGGAGTCAAAGCATTTTTAAAATATATACATTGAATTAATCCAGCAACATTTCCTTTATCAATTGTTGTTATTTTCTCAGTAGTCAAAGAATGCAGAGACAACACAATAGCATACAGTAACCAGATTCTCTCTGAGCTTTTCATCTTTATGTGGCTTTATTATTACTCTGTTTCTTTTACTTTTTATTTTTTGAGACAGGGTTTCTCTGTGTAACTCTTATCTGTCCTGGAATTCACTCTGCATACCAGGTTTACTTTGAAATCACAGAGATCTGCTTGCCTCTGTCTCCTGAGTGCTGGGATTAAAGGCGTGTGCCACCACACCCAGTTCCTCTTTGTCTATTTAAAACCATTTTATTTTTCTCTCTCAAGCCTATGTATTTTTTTTAAACACACTGTAAACTTTTAGCACCTTTTCTTAATGTGAATCTGTCTCTACTGTAAATATTTATCTTTTTCTGGCCATGAGTCTTTATCTGTTAAACAACAACATTGTTAAAATGAAAGTCTTTGTTTCTGCCGCGGTTTACCAAAGATGGTGGCGGGTACTTTTACAGCCAGCACTGAGAGCTGTGCTCACCGCCTTGGTCTGCGCTGCCACCCAGAAAGCATGCTGGCGGCTTGGAGATGTGGTCACTGCCATTGCCATCTCTCATACACACCAATAAATTGTTAGCAGTGCTTCTTAAAAGCCCTGTGCTTTTTTTGCGGCTTTTGCTGAGTCAGGAATCCTCGCTTAAAGGAGCCACGCAAATATCTGCTTGTCTCTTGCAAAGCAGATTCCAACCAAGAAAAATGCTGCTACCAAGAAACCTTGCTTGTCTCTGTTCTTTTGTTTTTAACACACTTTTTTAAGCTTTTGCTAAATTTTAAGTGGAAGTTCTTATTAACCACGTGGGAGCCATTTGTAAGGTGTACAGGTTTTTCTGCCTGCCGCCACGCCACCAGCCCCAAATAATACACAGAGACTCTGTATTTGATATTATCCTGTTGGCCAGTTACTAGTTTCTTATTGGCTAGCTCTATCTTAATTATTAACCCATTTCTGCTGATCTATGTATCTTCACATGGCCTTCTCTTACCGGGGAGGCGGCTGGTGTCCAGCTCTCTCCTGACTCTCCATCTTGACTCCTCCTTACTCCTTCCTCTTCCTCCTTGTCTCCTAGTCCCTCCTATCTTCCTTTCCTATTGGCCAACAGTGCTTTATTATTAACCAGTATGAGAAACATATAAACATAATGGCATCTCCCATCAGAAGACTGAGTCAGGGGAGGAATAGAAGACAGAAGAAAGAAAGACAGAATAAAAGTGGGAGATATTATAGGATTGAAGAGAAAACTGAACCTAAAGAAATGTCCAGAAACCTACATGGCTCCCCCAACAAACAAGTTGAGCAACAGTGGATAGGCTACCATAAATGCCCTTCCTTGATAATGAGATCAATAACTAACTTATCCACCATAATGGAGCCCTCATGTAATATATGTTGGAAACAGAAACAAACAGCCACAACTAAACACTGAGCCAAACTAGAACCCAGATGCCGAGAAGGCAGACAAGACTATGCTGCAGGAACACATAGAGACAGCGGACTGAAAAGGAGGAGCTAATGGGCCCCCAGACTTATAACTAGGAATCCAGAATGGGAATGACTCAGACCTCCTGAACACGGGACTCAGCTAGATTAAAGGTGTATGTCACCACTGCTTGGCTTGAAGGCTTGCTATTATGGCTTCTAGGATTAAAGATGTGCTTCCCCATTGCCTGACCTCTATAGCTTGTGGCTAGATTTGCATTCTGAACCCTCAGGGAAGCTTTAATTAACGATAAATAATAATATCACCACAGAATCCCCCTTTGGCCTTTGAGAAAATTCTTGTGAAATTTCTGAAGTCAGTCCATTCTTTAGGGTCTCACTAGGTTGCTACCATAGGTGACTCAAATATTGTACCTTCTAGAGGCCACAAACAAGAAATGGTACTTGTACATTTAAAAATCCAAGCACACCAATAACTTCTCAAAGTGTTGCAAAATGCTCCTTCCACTTGGCTTTGACCAGAGGAAAAAGGAGCAAAATAGTAACAGCTTTGTCTCTAAATAAACTTTGGATTAGCTGTTACTTTTGCTGACATCACCCTACTGGTGTAAGCTAGTAGGAGGGAGAATGTGTTTTATAATGTCTTGGCCATACATGGCCATCTTGTTCATTGGTGACACTGATCAAAATACATTTACAATGATAGGCACTCTGAAGTTGGAAATCATGTTACAGATTTTACTTCTAAAGTAACCCTTGAGTACTTCAATTGTAGATTCAAACATACACAGACCTCAAAGGGAAAAGTTTTTTGACAGTGGAGATAGAAAAGGACCATTCTAACACTTCAGTTATTTCAACAATAATTTTATGAAGTTTCTAATTTGTGCAGCACTTCTAAAACAAATGTGAAGATTAATTATCCTTGAAATGATAGATATTGGATGGATTAGAGTCATTTGTATTTAGGTCTCTGGTGATGTGCTTTAGATAAACAACATTGAACATAGGCTATTTTAAACATGATAAAATAGGCTGGAGAAGGTGAAAAGTTTTTTCTTTCATTGTCTGGAGAATATTTAGTCATAGAATATAATTACATCTACATATATCCATAACATGTTGGATTATATTTCCTATTAACAGTTCCTATTTACTTATAATATTGAATCCCACAATTAAATGTCACAAATACTCTTTTTGTACAGGCTTTCTACTTTTATCTAAAAATTTACCTCAGGTCCCTCTCGTACTTAGAGTTTGTGCTTGTTGGTATATGTGTGTATGTGCGTGAGTGTGTGTGTGTGTGTGTGTATGCATTCTTGTGTGTGTGTGTGTGTGTGTGTGTGTGTGTGTGTTGTAATAGTAAAAGTCCAATATACATGTGTAGAAGTCAAAGTTAATGTCAGATATTTTTCTCTCCACATTGCTCTTTAGACATTGTCTATCATCCTATTACCAATTGACTAGGTTAGCTAGCCAATGATGTATAGGGATTTGCTTACCATCGCTCCCAAACTCCTTCCATTCTTCAGGTCCTAGGGTTAGAAATGTATAATTCACTGTATTTTACTTGGGTGCTACAGATTTAAGTTCAGTTTACTGTGGTTTTGGGGCCACCATTTTAACAATTTTACTGACTGAGCAATCTCATTAACTCCTCACCAACTACTTTTTTTGAAAAAAAAAAACTGATTATATAATTCTTCCAAATGTCTTTTTACTGTGTCTATTCAATAATTTGTACATTTCTTCCATTAAAATCATGTGTAAATAACTGCTCTAAGTTATTTAAGCTCTCTTTAGGCTAATTACAAGTACATTTTATATAGATTGACCTCAACTAGATTTTATATTACCTAATCTTAAACCACTTTCCCCTTAGGCTATAGAGTCCAGGACCTTATAGTAAACTGGGGTTGTTAATTCAATGACGATTTATTATATACTTGAACATAAATCCCTAAAATATAATGGAACTTTTAATTCTTAACAGATAGAGAATGATATGGATTATTAAAACAGGTTATGCAATATTGCACTATATGTTGATTTACTTGCCATTGCATTAGGACAATTTGTTTTAATTCAAGTAAATCTGCAAAGATGATTTTGTTTTACTTACTTTGCGAAAGTGTTCAGAATCTTGACTCAATGAGTCAGCTATACAAGGAATGGAACTACTAAGCCTATGAGGTGGTTGTGGGCATACTAGACCCCACACTGCAAATGAACATTTTACCTTGTGCTTATTACTTAAGTGAGAAAGAGGAGAAACTATATTTACCTTTAAATGATATTTTTCTGAAAAATCACTAAAAAGAAAACATATATAGGATAAATAATGCTATATTTAAAACATTTTCATGAAAATCCGAGGGTTTTTGCTCCAAGGATGATAGGGCAATTGCCATTAGGTTATAACCAGTATTCAATAAGTGCCATTTCTTAAATCACTCAAACACACACACACACACACACACACACACACACACACTTTATTTATTATTTATTTTTAACTATATGTCAAGTGTGGGAATGTATGTTCACATGAGTGCAGGTGTCCATGTAGACAATATGCTTCTGATACCCATGGAGATAGAGTTATAGGCACATATTATTGCCTAGTGTAGGTGCTATCAAGAGAAGTACAACTATTTACAGGAGCTGTGTGTACACTTTATCACTGAGCAATCTTTCCAGTCCATTTCTCTTGATTTGCCAAATTTATAAATATTTACTTATACAAAAATACTAATTAAATTATATGTCTTGAACTTTATCTTCTCACATTCATTCTGAAGAGGGAAGAAAGTTTGAGTAGTCTATTTGGTTTATCACTGTGTATGATATCCAGCTTTTTATAATAGTTTATAGAAAATAACCACATCTCCTGCAGTTTTTAAAATGACCTTCCCTTAACATCACCTTTAAAACATACTTATTTTGGTATTTTTATACTTGATGTAAAAACTTTATTTGAAATTAGTGTGAGTGGTCTTTATTTGAATGGTTATTCTGTGACATGAAAATAGCACTATATTCAGAGTCATACCATTAGTATATAGCACACCTTTTGCTAAGTACATTATCTATATCATGTAAATCAATGATTACCCATTGATCTTATTTTCCAGAGTTCAAATAAGGCAAGTAGGGAGTAAAGAGTTTATGTAAATTAGCTAAGTTCCCATAACATGAAGTAGTTAATTGTTGAGAAGTTGTTTATTTAAAATTTGGAACTCTAGAGCAATGCAAAGAAAAAAGAGTGGATTTTTTTCCTGTCTTTGGATAACATTCAATCTATGACTAATTCGAATGTACCAATTTCATACATAATACCCTTTGGCTTAATGTATGGTAAAGTCACCTAAGATACATCTCATCATTTTAAAGAATTCTTAAATATCTTTGTGTGTGCAGTTGCTTCAGTATTTTAATCCATATTATTTTAAAATTATTCAGAATTATTTATTTTATATTGGAGATCATTGTGTAAACTAAACATCACACAGTAGGATATTATTGACATATCTCTAATTTGGTTGATGAATTGAATAGTATAATTATTGCCTACTTTTATTTCTCACTTTGTGATAAGTAAATTCTCTGATTTGAACACTAATTATTTTGAAATTTGTAATGGTTGCTAATGTAAGAATGGCATTCATTGTCTGATACATATCTTATAAGAGCAGTTAATTTTAAAGGATTTGTATGTTTGTTTATTAAACAGCTATTACTAATAGAATGATTTTAGGAATAATTTCAGGGTTACAGATAAAACGAGAATGTGCAGAATTTACATAGGAATATTTTCAAAAGGCATAAATTTACACTAATAATAATAATACATCATTTCAATATCAATATATCATGCTATATTTCTATAGCTAATCTTTATACTTGTTTTGTTAAACAATTTTTACCTGAAGTTCATTGTTTATATTGGGTATACTCTTATTGTTATATTGGTTCATTCAGTTTTTATCAAATATTGAAATTTATCTTATATATTTTATGTATAGTAGCTTGGAATTATGAATGGGAAAATATTTATCCAAGTCTTAACAGAGTAAATAACAACAACAATAAATGTATTGATTGTTCTTCAAGGAAGCACCAGGAAAGGCAAAGCACAACTGTATATAGCCCAAATGTCATCTTGGTCATTTTATGGTGGAGCTGTCCACTTTCTATTTTTGTTACTGCTGTGCAAATAAGGACAACTCTGAATGGGTTATGTTAGACTCTGATAGGCACAATGCTTACACAACAATACCTTTGAGTTTAGTTCATTGTGCTGAAGCATATTATACCTAGAGTGCTTGACTCTAAAACTTTTTCCCCACATTACTCTCAAACAGGGAAATAAGTGTGTACTTAGGCTTTAGGGGGAAGATGGACTTTTCAGGGACTTCTTTAGGGAGTGTGGGAGTAGAGAACTGCTCCTTCCTACTGTTTGTGATAAGTCAGGGGATCATGAGAAACAGTCATACTAGACATAGTTAGGAATGAATATCATAGATATCTTGCTTCACAGGACTTAGGTATGAAAGGTTGTCTGATAATATTGACTAGGATCCATGCTGAAGAACCATTTGGACATGAAATCTTGGAGTCTAGTTAAGAAAAGCATGCCAGATAGGTTAAATAGGCAGGCTTAAAATATAAGAAACAAACTGAATTTCATAAGTGTTCTCAGAAATGTAAGCACTCAAGATAAAAATACACATTTTTTTAAATAAATCTCACCAGCCTGTACTTCATTAGTTCCTTGTTTCAAAAAAAAAAATTACTGAAGCATTTGATGATGTTTGAGAGACTCTGTGGTACATGTCCACATCTGTCGATAAAAATGCAATAGTCTTCCTAGAGCATGGTAGAGATTTCCCTTTAGCAGCTCTTAGAAATTCTAACACTCACCAATCCTGAAGTACAGCCACTGCAAGTAAATTTCACTCTTCCTATTTTAATAAAAGTTCTCAAGCTGCAATCATATTATGCTCCATTGTCAGGAGAGACCTGTCTTATTTTTATGTTTGAGATTATGATGATATTTTCTCATTTCATTTTTTTGTTCCCTCCATTAAGCATGTTAAATTCTAACTATGACACTTCTTGCCAAACTCTCTATCTTGGGAAGCCCATGTAAGGTATTTTTGGGAAAAACATTGTCCCAGGAATAACTTCCCTGTGGTTATGGGCATAGGCTTAATTAACTGCCACTTGATCCATGTACAAATGTGGGTATTTTTCTAACAGGTTACAATATATAGGCAAAACAATACATACTTCCTGTTTAGTGAGGTCAATAGAGAGAAAATCAATGAAAACGAACAAATAAAATCTGAAATAAGTGAGCTCGGTTGGTTTGTATTGTAGCAAGTTCACACACTAGGAAAAGAAAATGGTTTTAGATACTGAACAACTCTAAGTTGACTACCTCTTAGAAAGTATATAGGTATTTTTCCACAACATGGGTCACTTATTCTATAGAGGTAATCTACTAATGGGTGGATGAGAAGGAGAGGGAATGAGAAGTCAGAGTTGAAGCATCCTGGAAAGATGGAATGGATAGGAATGACAGTAATTAGTAGGATAATTTATTTTACAAAGGTTGTCCGAAAGACAGCTCTTGCTCTTGGCAAAGAAGCTAAAAATATACAATGGGAAAAAAAGAAAACATCTTCAATAAATGGTGCTGGCATAACAGGATAGCATATTGTAGAAGAATGCAAGATATCCATATCTATTACCCTGTACAACACTAAATTCCAAATGCATGAAAGATCTCCACATCAACCCAGTTACACTGAAACTGAAAAGCTTCTCTAAGGCAATGAATACTGTCAAAAAAAAAAAAACTGAAGCCTATAAAATGAGAAAAGCTTTTCACCAAGCCCATAGGACATAGGACTGATAGTAAAAATATATAAAGAAGTCAGGAAATTAGATATCAAAACAATAAATAATCCCATTAAATACAGGGAAATATTTACACAGAGAATACACAACAGAACAACAGAAGAATCTCAAATGGCCAAGATACTCTTAAAAAGGGTTCAACATTTTTAGCTCTAAGGGAAATGCAAATCAAAATGTTTCTGATGCAGGAGGGGGAGCATGATCCTACCTCAATTTAATATGTTATTCTTTGTTCATTATCATGGGATGCCTTACCCAATCTGAATGGCAGCAGGGCAGTAGTGGATGGGGGGAGTTGAGGGAGGAGAGGGGAAGAGAAGGAGAGAAGGAAGGGGAAACTGGTTGGCATGTAAACAAATAAAAATCATAAAAAAGGAAGAAAAATAATATTGTTTAAGTGTTGTTACCTCTTTGCCTGGGGATTCCTATAACCAAGCATCATTATAATGGAATATGAGATTTTTCTTTTCTGTGTCTTAGATCAAAATGACCTAAATTCTTTCTACTGCCAAATTTTGAGTTTGAATGAAGTTTAAGGGTTTTCCAATGTTGCAATCAGATCAAGGAGCTTAATTCCTAAGGAAGCATCCATCTAGAGGGAAAAATTTTCAGTGCATTATCAAAGGACTTAAAGAAGAACTATTAAAAACAAGCATCACACCTTATTAAAAGGTACTCCTATTGTGATGGTTCAATGTGAAAGGGCAACAACATCGTGCATAGTACAGATTAAGCAAGAGAACAATTTACCCATCTGAGAGCTCATTAAAATATATGAATTGAGAAAGTCCTAGGAGGATTATCCAGAGGAAAAAAGAAAGATAACTACAGAGTACAAAAATAATTATCTACAGTCATATGTACTGATTTCCCAGGGCAAACTGTTTATTCATGGTATGCTGTGTGTTATGAACAAAGATGAAGACAACAGACAGAAAATGTCATTGCCTAGCCTGACTCCCGAGTAATTCAATACCACAAAAGAGCTTCCTAGTCAGGGATCATCAGTCGCCAACAGAAAAGAATCCTTCAACTCAAAGGTGTATTTAGACAAATGAGAATCCTCAGTGCTGCAGAGCTTATGCATGGATGAAAGCAACACAAGAGTAGCCCTAACCAGACATCTCAATTTCCAAATTTCAGTAGAGTTTTTTGATGATGACAAGTCATAGATAAAAGTATTCTCTCAAGAAATTCTAGTGTTTTGTATCTATATATCCTCTATTTTCTCTATAGACATCCAGATATTTTATCTATAGCATTTTTCTGTAGACATAATATTTAGAGAATCATGGAGACTTTATAGTTTTACCTTGAGGTTATGCCAGGCAAAATCTGCCATTTTTAGTTTGAGCCTATTGCTAAGTCACTAAGGGACCTTAGTTGGGAGTATTTCTTTCTCTTTCTCACTTTGGTTACTTTATAAAAATGAAGAAAGTTCTGATTTGCCAATGTTTGACTTTTGATTGTGCCTCAATTTAGAGGGTGGCAGCAATGGTACCCAAGGTTTGATAAATTTTAAACACACCAAATTAACTACTTCTATATTTCCCCTTGACTTGCTTTGTTCCTTATAATGTGTATCCCTGTGTTATACATATCTGTCTTTTTCTATTATCCTCCCAAAGAAATATTTTACAATCACTATTTTTATAAACCACCTGTCATGGACAATATTATCACCATTATCTGAGCATCTCATGAAGGATTTTCCAGAGGAGTTATTTTGGGTGGGAAGATCCATTCTAAATCTGAGCAGCTGCTGCTGTTCAGGACTGCTTAAAATGGAGAAAGCAAACTGAGCACCAGTATTCTCCTTTCTTTGATGTTTTCTCTTTTGGTAAGAATTAGAAAGACAACCAATAAGCTCTTTTTACCTCTGAAAATAGTATAAAAGTTAACTACTGGGGATAAAGCATCCCAAGCATTCTCAGATTGATTTCACCATGCTTTATGACTTAATATGTGGTATCTTCAGCAAAAGAGTTATACCCTTAAATTATGGAGGCTAACCAAGAGATGTTAGCAATAGCCTATAATATTTGGGGATCTATGGGATTTCAATGGCTAGTGATTACAATACAGGTAACCCAGTCCTAACATTAGGCTATTTCTTAGCTTGCCACATCTAGTGAGAACCTATTGTTATATGTTAGCCAAAACAAGCTCTTTTTAAATATTCATATTTTTGTTTGTTCCTGTAGTAGTAGCTTTTCATATGACTTTTAAGAAGGGGTTTAGTGTTCTTTATCATTACCACAGGTCCCTCTTCCATCCATTGCTTGTCACGACACAAAAACAAAGAACAAGTGTAATGGGGGTAGAAAAGTACTTCTCTTTTACCTTTATAAGACACTATGAAATTATTGAAAATTGACTTTATGTTATTGGATATCCATAAAAAATGGATAAAAGTTCTCATATATTTGCCAACTTTCAAACTGTCATTAATTTAGATTCACTTTTCAAACTATCAGTAATTGAGATTTGTCCTTTGGAATAGATGTTCATCTTAATGTTAGTTTATATTTAAAACCTTCAGTTATATATAGTCATGAACATGTGCACTTCTTTTTTGTGAACGCTACTTCAATCTCTTATGATTATCTAAGATGAGTTTATTTTCTTTCTTATAGTTGAAAACAAGGGGTATTTTATTATTTTAGATAGCATTTTTTATTAGATTACATTTTATAATAATTTAATAATGGTCTGCACTTTTTCTCCTACTTTATGTACAATGTGATTGGTGGACATTTCTACTTCATTAAGGAGCCATAGTCTTTATTTTGATTGTGCATTTTGTGCTGTGCCTGAAAGTACACTACCAAATTCAAAGGCACTTGACTGTCTCCTAATATTTTATTGTATTATATGAACTTCACTATATAGTTCTAGTTTAATATTTTGAGCTAATATTTGTGAATAATAAAAATCTGTTTACATTTACTTTCAATGATTATAGAGATTGATTGTAGTTACATTGTCAATTATTTGCTGTTTGTATCTACACCTGACTTTTTCATCTTTGCCTTTGAATGACCTTTTTTTCCCCACAAATGTCAAATAGTGTTAATCATTTGTAATGTCCCATAAATGTTCAAATTCACTTTAAATTATTAATTTGAATCTAGTCTCCCATTTGGTGGACTTTTCAACAATTCAAGATAGTAGTTGGATATTTAAAAAATTAGCATATTATACTTTATAAGCTCGGAAATTTTCTCAGAGAAAATGCTGTGATTTTGGGTTGAACTAAGTGATATACAGAGCAAACTGGAGATTTCAGATTATAATAGTATTTATTTCTATGCCCAAATTAATATTTAAAATAGCTAACCCCTCCATTCAGAAATTCATCCATGTTATAGAGCAGAAATTTTTCTAAAGATCTATAAAATAACCAAGTATATTCACTTTAAAGGCTGTACTGGCATCTAAATTGTGTTTGTGTGCCTTCACTCATGCTGCAGTAAGAAACTTTTAATGTATTCTTGTCACCTATGCTTCTGAACATCATCCCTTACATGTGCTCCAAAAAGGAATCTGTAGAAGTGCATTGCTCTGCTAAACTGGACTTTCATGGATGTTACAATATTTGGATATACTAATATGGAATGAAATTATGCTGCTTCACATCTATCAAAGGGAAAAATAATACAATAAACTCAAAGTTCATTTCTAATTGAGTTTAAGTTATTTTTATGGGGAGACTGTGTGTTTCCTTGAACAGAAATGTGTGTGTGTGTGTGTGTGTATGTGTGTGCATATATGTAGTTCTTTTTATACTCAAAGGAAATGTACATGATTTTGTGTTTTCTTTCAAAATACGATATATAAATTTCGGTGTAGAGGAAAATTTGTAATATAAACATTGACTTGGTTTTAATTTTTTGTTTATTTAAATTTGAAACAAGCTTGTTTTACATGTCAATCCCAGTTCTTGCATCCTCTTATCCTTCCCTGTCTCAGCTACCAACCCCAATATCATCCCATACCTGCTTCCTAGGGAAGGCGATTCCTTCCATGGGGAGTCTTTAAAGTCTGTCATATTATTTGGAACAGAGCCTAGACCATCCCACATGAGTCTAGGCAGTATTCCTCTATGTGGAATGAGTTCCCAAAATCCATTACTATTCTAGGGACAAATACTGAACAACTACAAGAGATCCCATAGACTGTCCAGTCCTCTAAACTAACACCCACATGCATAGGGTATGGGTTTTTCCTATGCCAGATGCCCAGCTATCAGACTGGAGTCCATAAGCTCCACCTTGTTCAGGCAGCAGTTTCTAAAAATTTCTCCAGCCTCGTATTTATTATTATTGTTGTTATTATTATTTATTATTATTATTATTATTATTATTATTATTATTATTATTAACAGTTTTTATTATTTAACATATTGATCCAAGTTCCCTCTCCCTCCCATGTACTCTGGCACCCTGGCACCCTCTCCCATCCCATCGCCCCCACACTCCCACTCCACAAAATTATCAACATCTGTCAAGTCATTTGGAGTAGGGTCTAAGTCCTCCCCTCTGCCTCTAGGATAAGGGAGTATTCATCCAAGGGGAATGTGCTCGCAAAATCCTTTTGTGTACCAGGGGTAAGTCCTGGTTCCACCATCAGAGATCCCTTAGTCTACCCAGACCTTGTAACTCTGATGCCCATTCAGGCCGTATAATGCTGGTTCCACAGCTATTAGTCTGAGGGACCATGAGCTCCCCTTTGTTCAGGTCAGCTGTATCTGTGGGTTTCTATAGCCTTGTCTTGATCATTTTTCTTATCACTCCTCCCTTTCTGCAAATAGATTCCAAGAGTTTAGCTCAATGTTTATCTGTGGGCATCTGCTTCTGTTTATACCAGCTACTGGAAGGCTCTATGATGGCACATAATTTAGCTATCAATGTTGTTATCAGGGAAGGGCGTATAAGGTAGCCTTTCCACTGTTACTCACATTGTTAATTGAGGTCATCCTTGTAGGTCTCTGAATATTTCCCTAGAGTCAGTTTTCTCTTCAAACCTATAATGGTTCCCTCTATTATGGTATCTCATTTTGTGGCTCTTGTCTATTCATCCCCTGACTCAATCTTCCTGGTCCCACATGTTCTCCCCCATCCTCTTCTTCCCTTTCTCCTAACTCTCTCTCCACTCAGTGACCCCCTTCCACTCCCAATATGCTCAGGAGTTCTTATTCCTTTCCCCTTCTATGAGGGACCTTGTATGAATCTCTTAGGTTCCTCCTTGTATCCTAGTTTCTCTGGTGGTGTATATTATAGACTACTGATCCTTTGCTCTATGTCTAAAATCCATATATGAGTGAGTACATACCATATTCCTCTTTTGGTGACTTGGTTACCTCATTCACAATGGTTTTTTCACATTCCATCCATTTGCCTACGGATTTCAAGATTCCATTGTATAAATTTATCTGTTTTGTAAAAAATCAGGTGTTTGTAAATGTGTGGGTTAGTATCAGGGTTTTCAATTCAGTTCCAGTGGTCTAGCTATTTTTGTGCCAAAACCAAGCTGTTTTCAGGACTATAGCTTTGTAATAGAGTTTGAAGTAAGGAATGATGATGCCTCTGGAAGTTCCTTTATTGTATAGGGTTATTTTTGCTGTCCTGGGTCTTTTCTTTCTCCATATGAGGTTGTGTATTGTTCTTTCAATGTCTGTGAAGAATTGTGCTCAAATTTTGATGGAGATTGCATTGAATCTGTTGGTTAATTTTTGGAAAGATTGTCATTTTTACTCTGTTCATCCTACCTATTCAAGAGCATAGGAGATCTTTCCATTTTCTGGTATCTTCTTTAATTTCTTTTTGTAAAGACTCAAAGTTCATATTATATAGGTCTTTCACCTGGTTGGTGTTACCCAAAGGTATATATTATGTTGCTTGTGGCTGCTATAAATGGTGATGTCTCTCTGACTTCTTTCTCAGCCCCTTTATTGTCTATATATAGTAGGGATACTGATTTTTTTGACTTAATTTTGTATCCTGCCACTTTGCTGAAGGTGTTCATTAGCTGCAGGTATTCCCAAGTAGAGTTTTTGGGTTACTTATGTAAAATATAATAACATCTGCAAAGTAGTGAAAGTTTGACTTCTTCCTTTCCAATTTGTATCCCCTTGATCTCTTTTGTTGCCTTATTATTCTAGCTAGCACTTCAATTACATATTGAAAAGTTATGGAGAGAGTGCACAGCCTTGTCTTCTTCCTGATTTTAGAGAAATCATATTGAGTTTCTCTCAATTTAGTTTGATGTTGGCTTTTGGGTTGCTGTTTATTGCTTTTATTATATTTAGGTATGCTCTTGTTGTCCCTGATCTCTCCCAGATCTTTATCATGAAGTGGTGTTGGGTTTTGTCAAAGGCTTTTTCAGCACCTAGTGAGATGGTCATGTGCTTTTCCTTTTTCAGTTTGTTTATATGGTGGATTACATCGATGGATTTTCTTATGTTGAACCATCTCTGAATCCCTGTAATGAAGCCTACTTGGTCATGTTGGATGATTTCTCTGATGTGTTCCTGGATTTGATATGCCAGTAACTTAGAGTATATTTGCATCAAAGTTCATGAGGGATATTGGTGTGTAATTCTCTTTCTTAGTTGTGTCTTTGTGTAATTTGCGTACTAAAGTAGTTTTTGCCTACTAAAAAGAGTTTGACAATGACCCTTCTGCTGTTTCCACCGTATGGGTCACTTTGAGGACTATTGGGCTTTCCTGAAACTATCTGGTCCTGGGCTTTATTATTTTTTTGGGGGGTGGACTTTTGGTGACTTCTTCAATTTCATTAGAGTTTCATTAGAGATTACAGGTCTTTTTAAATTTCTTATCTGTTCTTGATTTTATTTTGGTAAGTGATATCTATTAAGAAAATTGTCCGTTTCTATTAAATTTTTCAATTTTGTGGAGTACAGTTTTTCAATGTATGACCTATAGATTTTCTTTGTTCACTCTGTGTCTGTTATTATGTTTCTATTTTCATTTCTGATTTTGTTAAATTCCATGATCTCTCTCTTTGTCCACATCCGTGGCATTGACCATGTCCCTTGGGGTTGGAGACAGGGTTGGAAGTGACCTGGGGAACTAGGTCTGAGTAGGAGCCCGGGAGTGCTCTCTTGCTGGCAGGACCCAGACAGGAGAGGATCTAGAGGCATCCTTGGGACTAGGAATCTGGTGGTGTTCATCTGTCTATTTTGTAAGTTATTTCTCCCTGAATAAACATCTATTTGGCCTATTTGTTTATCCTGATACTTATTAAACCATGATAGTTCTCTGTCTTTTATTTAGTTTGTATAAGAGTTTGTCTACTTTGTTGATTTTCTCCAAGAACCAACTCTTTGTTACAGTGATTCTTAGTATTGTTTTCCTAGTTTCTACCTTATTGATTTTAGCCCTTAAATTGATTATTTCCTGTTGTCTATCCCTCTGGGTTTAGTTTGCTTCTTTTTGTTCGAGAACTTTCAATTTTGCTGTTAATTCTCAAGTGTTTCTATTATCCAGTTTGTTTTTGTGGTCATTTAGGGCTATGAATGTTCCTCTTAGCACTGCTTTCAAAGAGTTTATGTATGTTGTGTTTTTTGTACCATTGACTTCTAGGAAGTCTTTAATTTCTTTCTTTATTTCTTCCATGAACCAGGAATGTTGCAATTGCACATTGTCCAAACTGTCCAATTTCCATGAGTTTGTAGGATTTCAGCAATTTTTGTTGTTGTTGATATCTAACTTTAAACCATGTTGTTCTGATAATATACAAGGCCTTATTCCAAAATTTGTACCTATTGAGGTTTAATATATTGCAGAGTATGTGTTGTACTTTAGAGAAGGTTCCTAACCCTAACCCTAACCCTAACCCTAACCCTAATCCTAACCCTAACCGGATTTTAGGGAAGGTTCCATGCCATGCTGAGAAGAAGGTATATTCTTTTGTGTTTGGATGGAATGTTCTAAAAATATCTGTTAAACCCACTGGGTCATAAATTATGTTAGTTCCTATGTGTCTTTGTTAAGCTTCTATCTAGTGGACCTGTCTAGTGTTGAGAGTAGGATGTTGAAATCTCCCACTATAAGTGTGTGATATTTTATGTGAGATATGAGTTTTAGTAATGTTTCTTTTACAATTGTGGGTGACATTGTATTGGGTGCATAGATGGTCAGAATTGAGACTTCATCTTGATGTATTTCTTCTGTAATTAATAAGAAGTGACCTTCTTCATCTCTTTTGATTGTTTGCAGTTTAAAGTCTAATTGGTTAGAAATAAGTATTGCTATACTTGCTTTTTTCTTGGATCATTATATTGGAAAGTCTTTTCCCAACCCTCAACTTTGAGATGACGTCTGTCTTTGAAGTTAAGGCTTGATTCTTGTATGCAGCAGAAGGATGGAATTTTCTTCCTGTCCATTCTCCTAGCCTTTGTTATTTTATAGGTGAGTTAAGATCATTAATATCAGGGATGTTAATGACCAATGATTTTTAATTCTTGTTTGTTTTTATTTGTTGTTGGTTGTTATATTTGGGGATTTCTGCCCATTTTTCTTTAGGCTCTTGGTAAAGTGGGATTTTCCATTGCCTCTGTTTTTGTCAATGTAGTTAATTTCCTTGGGTTGGAGTTTTCCTTCCATAACTTTTATTAGGGTTGGGTTAGTTGATGTATATTGTTAAATCTGGTTTTATCATGGAATATCTTGGATTCTACATCAATAGTGATGAAGGTTTTGCTGGGTATAGTCTCTGGGCTGTCGCACATTGTTTCAGAGTTGACAGAATATCTATACAGGACCTTCTGTCCCTTAGAATTTCCCTGGAGAAGTCAGGTTTAATACTGATAGGTTTGCCTTTATTTGTTATGTGGCCTTTTTTTTCTTTCTTGCTCTTAATATTAATTTTTTTTTTCATTCTGTATGTTTCTTGTTGTGATTATTATGTGGCAAGGAGACTTTCTTTTGTGGTCCACTTTATTTGGTGTTCTGTACACTTGTATTTTCATTGACATGTCTTTCATTAGTCTGGGAAAGTTTTCTTCTATGATTTTGTTTGAATTATATTTTCTGCATCTTTGAGTTGGGTTTCTTTAACTTGTTAGATAATAGGACAGCTATACCTGCTTGCTTCTTGGGTTCATTTGATTGGAAGGTCTTTTCCCAATCCTTTACCCTGTGGTAATGTCTGTCTTGGAAATTTAGATGTGTTTCTTTTATGCAGCAGAAGGATGGGGTTTGTCTTTGTATTCATTCTGCTAGCCTGTGTCCTTTTACAGGAGAGTTAAGACCATTAATGTTTAGAGAAAGTAAGGACCATTAATTGTCAATATTTGTTTGTTTAGATTTGGTGTTGGCAGTGGTATTGTGAGTATATTTTCCCTGCTTTTTCTTTTGGGTTATGGTGGAGCAGGATTATCTATTGCATATGTCTTTGTGAGTGTAGGTAACTTCCTTGGGTCGGAATTTTCCTTCCAGAACTTTTTGTAGGACTGGATTTGTGTATATGTATTGTGACGTAGGTGGGTATGTAGTTCGATATCTATAACTCTGGATCATCCAAGCTCTCTTTGCGGTCTCTCCTTTGGCAGAGAGCTGGTGTTGGGGTCCAAAGATCAGGGGAGTGCAGCCTCAGGGTGATCTCATGGGTAGGCAGGTCCATTGTGCTCAGAGCAGACCCAGGAAGTTCCACAGTGGTGGAGTGGTTGATAGACCTGCACTCTAGCCCAATACTCAACCTGAGCAATGGAGCAATGGGCCCAGTAGGACAAAGGGTTGGGGGAGGACAGCTGAATTGAGTTTCTTCACCTTTTCCTATACTTATTATTCTTAGTTTTGGCTTTTTCATGGTGTCCCATGTTTCCTGGATATTTTGTGTCCAGGATGTTTGAACTTAAGATCTTCTTTGTTTGATGCATCTATTTCTCCTTATGTATCTTCAACACCTGAAATTCTTTCTTGTATCTCTTGTATTCAGTTGGGTATGCTTACCTGTTTGTATTTGTAGTTCCTGTTTGTTTGCCTAGCTTTTATGTTTCCATCATTCCCTAAGACTGTGTTATTTTTTGTTTGTTTGTTTTCTGTTTGGTTTTGTTTTGTTTCTATTTGAGCTTTCAAGCCTTGCAGTTCTTGGATTGTTTCTTGCACTTTTTGGTTTGTCTTTTCCTCCATTGCTTGATATTTCCTTTCTTTCTGTCTTTCTGTCTTTCTTTCTTTCTTTCTTTTTCCCTTTCTTTCTTTTTTTCTTTTTCTTTTTGTTTGTGTTTACTTATATTTGCTCAAGGAATTTTCTTATTACCTCTTTGAGGATCTTTTCCATTGTCATAACCTTGTTTTTAGGGTCAGTCTCTTCTGCTTCATCTGAGTTGGGATGTGCACGTCTTGCTGGTGTGGAGTCCCTAGTCTTTGGTGGCATCATATTGATCTTTCTGTTGTTGACTATGTTCTTATACTGTCATCTACCCATCCCTTGTTCCACTATGTACTGGTAGTGTTGTCCCCTCTCCTGGTGGGTAGAGGACAAAGCTACTCTTCTGGTGGGTGCAAGCAGGCCCAATACTTCAATGATTCTTTCTTACAGTAGGATGTGAAGGGACTCCTCCTGTGGGTGGTGTTGGGACCAGTTTCCTGGCAGATTCTGCATGGGCTGGTCTGCCATGGTAGTCTTCCCAGCACACAGTCCTCTAGTCCTCAGGAGGCTCTGAGCAGGACACTGGAAGGAGGGCTCTTCCCATAGGTGAAAGTAGGACCAGATGCTAGAAGAATCTGTATAGGGCAGTGTGCCAGGATGGGTTCTCCTATGTGTGAACAGTCTCCAGTCCTTCAAGGAGGCTTCAAGGAGAACCCTGGAAGGCAGGCCAGAAACAGGCCCAAGCTTACTTCCTCCTATTGGAGCTGGAGGTGGGACCAGTTGCCTGGTAGACTCGGGATTGGCTCAACTTGCTTTTAATAGGTTGATAAGTATTATTTTCAGCTTCTTTGATGGTCCTATATGTAAAAAACTTTCTTATGTAAAAAAAAATTTCAGTTATGTACATTTTCAACCAGATTCTCTTTTCTTCTCTTGTCATATTATATTTTTCATCCCTTCTAATGCTAGATTTCTTGTGTAGAGCTTGTACACTGAAGTAGGGTAGTGTACTCTTTTCAAGACAAGAATAAGTTCTTGATATCCCAGAACCAGATATTATGCTAATTTGGAAGTTATGAAAAATATTTATTAAATAGTTATTTTCAGTATTTTTTCAGGAATTGTTGAAATGACTAAGTGCTAGATAATGTTAAACTGTTCTAATATATTCTGCCAGTATTTAAACATCATTCTATAGGTTCTGCCATTTAATTTTATGAATTAAGAACTTATAAAATTAAGTCATTTCCAACATTATAACAAGCAGAGTGCTTAATTAAAATTATTTTTAGGTGCACTAGAATATTGAAAAAGACTGTACTAATGACTATATTTCCTGGGATTAGCAATTTTTTGACATGTTTAAGCCCTAACCATTTTTATCAGCAATGTTAAAATTTGTATAGCAATGATTCTATGATGATTAATTCCCAAGTACATGATATTTTTGTATCACTCTTGATACCATAGTTAGATAAGAATACATTTTCAGAAATGTTAGTGAAAATTTGTTAATTCTCCCTAGCTTCCTGCATTCTGAACATTTTTTTTATTATTATTCTTACTAAATGTAGTTCTACATTGCTAAAGCATTCAGAGTATGAAATGTATTGCTCAAAATTAACTTGTGTTGTAACAAGAGCCAATTGCTATAATAGTTTGCTCAAGGTGTAAAGAGAAGATTAAAAAGTAGATCTAGCTGCTGTAGGATTTCAAATAAGGCACAGTGTAATATGTGTGTCATTTGAGGGAAGGGAATAAAAAGCAGTCATTTTCTATCATAAAGAACCAGTAAATGACAAGAGCATGCATTAAATACCAAGAAAAATGCACAAATTAGAATAGCAGAGTGCAGTACAAGAGTTTAATAGAGAATAAAAGTATTTAGACAAAATGTAAGTACATTATATTTGGTAAACAATGACTTAACTTAGTAATAATGCTAGTACAAGTGAGTAACCTTTGTTGGAAGGAGGACACTTAGAGGAATACAAATATATCATAGATATTTTGAAAGAGAACTAGGCTCAGTATTCTGAATCTTGCCATTATTTCAAATATTAAAATACTGATTTATTATGACTAATTATTAATTAAATGAGAATAATAATCAATATCAAGTGCTAGACTGTGACCCCACCTAAAAAAAAAACTACAAAATACTTGGACATTGAGTAGCATACTTTCCTGAAAGAAGGGTAACTAGCCATGAGAGGCAAATAAAGCCATAAGTAAATCCATGTCCAATGTTGAAGAAGAGCTGTTTAAGACCAAGCATACTGTATGAAGTGTAATTATGACTACCTTATTCTTCCTTTGTGTCAACATACTAATGACATTATTTTATATAAATAATTATTACTTTTCACAGTGATTGACAAATATAACCTTGAATGTGATCATAGAATAAAGTGCTTTTACTTTTAGGCCTTTAGGAAAATTGCTTCCACACATACTTCTAATTGGTTTACTTAACTTATGATGATAGTGAGAATTGAACCAAGATAATGGCATGTGGGGCATGCATTCAAACATTGACCTATATCCTTAACACTTATTTCTTACTTATGCACTCATTTACCCATTTTACCTTGTGTTAGGAAACATATTTTATTTTCTTTTCCTTGTGAATAATTTTTCCCCTAACAGCTGTGATTGCTTGCAATGGGCTTCCATAACTTTGAGCATTTTGGGATTATATTTTTATCAAGCCTATGCCTCCGTGGTGAACTATTGGATGTTCATTCTAGTAGAAGAACAATCATTATCTTTAGTTGTGAGCCCACAGATTTTTTCACCAGGTTTCAATAAATAGTTCCAAATCATGGTCATACAGATCATTCCAGTTGAACTCAGTGGCACTAAAAATAGCAGCAAATGGTACAGATTTGACAAAAAGGATTGTAAAGAGAAGGGTGAAATAATTAGGTAGCAGGTACAGAGGAGGGTCTTATAATAATCAGAGTGCATTTCAAACACATTAAATTTTCAAAGCATAATTTTGATTAAATTATTATTTTAAGAAAATTATATAAGGAATAGGGACTCTGATGTTACAATTTTACTTGGAAATACTTTCCTGCCTTGATATTTTTAAATACAAAGTATATGTATTTAACAAGATTTGTTCAAACACATTATTGTCACTAACTATATATAACCTATTGTTTTACTACAGGGGTTAACTACACAGATAGTATAAAACTAGAAGCCTCCTTCTTCATGGCATCTTATATTGCTATGGAAGTTAGTAAGGGAGATAAAAAAATATAAGTCCTACACAGCTGTCAAACTTGCAAGATATAAAAATTACCAACATGAAAAGATATTCACAGTGGCATTTTTCTCTTGAAGGTAACCAAAATCTATATAATTGGACTTAAGTCCCATTCCATAAAAGGAAGTTTATGCAAGGTACTGTATCATAGAACACAACCAACTACTGCCACATTCATAAATCAGCATAGATTATGACTGTGTTCTAAATATATACCCATAGTATCCAAGGAGAAGTATAACAATTATGACACTATAAAGTTCTACATTCAGCACACAGGCACAACTGATAAAAATAGAGTGAATAAGTTATCATTGGGTTTACAGGCTCTCTTGATGTATAAACATTGTACTTCTATACCTAAAGTTGAGGAAATCTCTGGAAGAGTGGGTGGAAAGACTCTAAAATACAGAGGATGATGAAAAATGATACTGAATAATATTTTTAGATATTATAGCAAAGTTTAAACCTTGAAATATCAAGAATATGGATGCATAAAAAGGCATGCACAATTACCATGTGGATAGGGGAAATGTCAAATAGCCCAAAACCATCGAATAGGAATTGGTAATCATTGGCTGGTGAAAGGGGGATAATCAGAC
Source organism: Phodopus roborovskii (assembly GCF_943737965.1). Lineage (NCBI taxonomy): Eukaryota > Metazoa > Chordata > Mammalia > Rodentia > Cricetidae > Phodopus > Phodopus roborovskii. The sequence continues at coordinate 189,054 of NW_026125102.1, forward strand.
TTCTCCAGGCATGAATCCCAAATTAGGCTATCAAGTCCAAAGTGGTCAGTTTTACACACACACACACACACACACACACACACGAACCCCACATACATTTGTAGACCTAAATGATGTCAAATTAATACATAAATAAGTATTGTGTAGTACATAAAATATATGTGTATGTATACATGTGCATATATATATATATACACATGTAAAATAATAATTTAATAAATATTTAAAAGAGAAATCATGGATTTGAAATAGAGAGGATTACATGGGAAGAGTTTGATTGGGAGAGAGAAAAATGAACATAGGGGAAATACTATTGTTTATGAAATTTATTTTGAAAAATTAACTAAAAATTGTCCAAATGAGACTGACCATCTAAGTGTAAAATTAGCCAAATGACTAAGTCAGACTAAATCCCAATATAGAGTTAGGAATTTCAGTACAAAAATCCATTACTAAATGAGCATCAATTGGCAGTTTTATTTAATAGTGTGGCACCTAGGAGTTCAACCACATTATAGGGAGTGTCTCATGCCTGAGTGAATTTGAGAAACAAAAGCTGGACTCTGTGAGGAAGAAGGAGTAAGAGGGGAAGCAGAAGCAACAGTAGTAGTAGAAGAAGAGGAAGACAGAGCAGGGATTAGATGGAGAATATGTGTGTGTGTGTGTGTGTGTGTGTGTGTGTGTGTGTGTGGTGTGTGTGTGTTTGTGTGTGTGTGTGTTGATTTACCATACACAAAATAGCATATGTAGTCAGGTATAGTAATCTGGGATGGAAATCTACATCTCATTACAGTTAAATATAAATTAAAAGTTAATAATCCATTTCATTTAAAATTTGCAGCAATATTGCAGTAAAATAGCAATAATTTTACTAAAGAGAAATAAAATATGAAAATTAAATTATTCAGTATAACTCAAACAGCATTGTGTTATACTTTACAATGAGAATCTGAAAAATCATCGTAAAGTGAAATATGTGAAGAAAAACTCCACAAAGTAACAAGAAAATCTAAGAAGAGTAAGTCCTTGAAAATTTTTTGTAGATATAAAATTTTATGCAGTGACCTGTTCTTTCTTGTTATTAAAGAGAAGTGTCAAGTCCAGTGTCAAAATTATCAAATTGTATTTTACTGAATGTGAGAAAATATTGTCAAATGACAGAAATGGTAGACACACATTTGAAATATTGGCATAACTATGCATTTATGAAAACCAATAGCTGTACATTTCCTTATGTAGTGGGATATTCACTTTGTCTCCTTCTGTAGCACTGACCATACCCATTGGGGGTGGAGACAGGGGCAGAAGTGACCTGTGGAAGGGGGTCTGGGGAGGAGCCAGGGAACGCTTTCTTGCTGGAGAGACATGGAGAGGAGAGCATCCAGTTGAACTTGCTGGTGTTCATCTGTCTAGGTTGTAAGTTATTTCTCCCTGAATAAACATCTATTCAGCCTATTTGTTTATCCTGATCCTTATTTAACTGCAATATCTGGTGTCAGAAGTGGGATCAGGATTTTCACAGGACCTCGGTTTCAACCAGGTGGCAGATGCCATTCCGAATGGGCAGGATCCCTTGCCTAACCAGGTGGACTCACCACAGCTTTGGAACATCTGCCTGACTCTGCCCTACAACTCCTTTGCCTCCTTCAGCAAATCCTACTGGTGTGCTCTACCACAACCGGCTCTTTTTTTTTTTTTTTTTTCCTTCTTCTTTTTGATATAATTCTGTTGGCCAGTTACTTGTTTCTTATTGGCTAGCTCAGCCTTAAGTATTAACCCATTTGTATTAATCTAGTATTACCAAGTAGTCTCATTTTACCAGGGAGTGAGGCCGGCGTCTGGTCTCCCAGTCTCTCCATTTTGACTCCTCCTTACTGCTTCCTTGAATCCTTGTCTCCTAGTCCCTCCTCTCTTGCTCTCCTATTGGCCAACAGTGCTTAATTCATTAACCAGTATGAGAAACATATTTACAGAATGACATCTCCCATCATCTCCTCTTTTATGTCTAAGTAAAAAGAAGGGTTTTAACCTTAACATAGTAAAATATATCATACAACAGTTATCAAATAAGAATCACAATTAACAATATTTAGTCCATTAACATTTAGCAAGATTTAAGAAAATATTCCATCATCTATTCTATCTTTGCGAATCTAAAGTCCTATATGTAACTTATCTTTAAGCCTAACTAAGGAAAACTATACCCATAACAATCTGTCTTCAACTCCTTCAAGGATCACAGAAGGATAGTATATAAACTCTAGAAATGACAGTGAAATCTTGCCTTGTCAGTCACCTGAAGTTCTTCTGTAATCTTCCATTTTCAGCCCATAGGCCATAGTGTGTCTGGCAGATTCTTCACCAAAGCAGGAAACTTTAAACTGTCTTCTTGTATTGGCAGTTTGTCAGTCACTTTTCTCTGTGTCCTGCAGACTATCTGGGAGACTCTTCCATGAAGCAAGATCTCTGTAGCAATGTCCATCTTGAATCAGCAGTCTCTTTCCTGTGGCTCTTGAATGTTCTGTTTATACAGCATAAAGTCAAACAGTCCAGATAAGAGTAGTACCTTGTCCAAATGACTAGTCTTGCCATATGGAAAGTAAACTTTATAACGTGTTTCTTCGATGTCCATATTCTTTTCTGACTCAAGTGGTGTTTCCAGGAGCAATTGTGCCTCACTGTTAAGAAAAACCCTAAACCCTTTAAGATGCCATGTTCTAGGACAGATAAAAGTTAGACAGAGAAATCCTGTCTCAAAAAACAAAAAATAAAAAGTAAAATAAACAGTAATAATAAAGCCATGTAAAAATGAAAAGCTCAGAGAGAATCTGTATACTGTATGGCATTATATCTTTTGACTGCTGAGGAAATAAGTATTAAAGGAAATATTGCTGGATTAACTCAATTTATATATTTTAAAAATGCTTTTACTCCAAAATTTAAGTCTAAGGACAAGTTACTGAGGAAAAGTATTTCTATTTTTGTTTCCACAAAATGTAAAGCTGTGGATTCCTTCCAGACTAATGTGGTTTGATCAAGCCAGACCCCCTAAACAGAGTTCCTGGTGATCTAACATTCAAAACAGTTGAGACATAACAGCCTTGCAGACTACAGCCAGGATTTCTGTGTTTTCTTAGGATCTCCTTGACATACTTACGTAATGATTTATCAGTAATTGTCATTTGAAGCTCCATAATAATTTGAACATGTTGGAAAATCAAACCTAATGCCATATAATACATTTTCTCTGGTAGAAACATTATATTTCTTCTATAATCTCTGTATGATACATAATTTATAATTGTGCCTTCATAGTTCTTGTCAGTATGAACTGCTTGAAACATTGTTAGGTCTAAAATGCCAAAAAGCAACTTCATAGTTTTGTGAAAATCAATGCCACTGGCATTTTGGTCAAATATAACAAGGGAATCTGTGTTTTGATCACCCTCTCTGTTCTAAACACATAATCACATTTGATAAAATATTAAAAAGATGATCCGAAAAGGTACTTCTCAGATCAAACAAGAGTAATTTTTTTTTCATATACCCAAAATAGAATAAAAACACAGAGCAACAAGCTGGAGTGATGAAGCTGCAGGGTTGTAATCCACAGAGAAAGCATTTAATAGACAATCAGCTTTTGTAGGATGAACATACCAAGATTCTTTCATATTCAGTGGCATCCCTGGGAAACACAAATCACAGGGAGCTATGAAATGAGACCTGAAGTTTTATTCCACATACTGTTAAATGAATACAAAATAAAATAACTAATCTTAATCATATGAAACCAGACAAAGCCCAGGTCTGAAAGTGAAGTGAAGCATTACACACACACACACACACACACACACACACACACACACACACAGACACGGAGATGAGAGGACCATAATCCTAATATATCTAGGAGATGGAACATTTAAACCTATCTAAACATGTGTCTATATTGTGACTTAATATCAAAGAAAATACAAGTGAAAATTAAAAAGCAAAAGCAGACTATTAGGGTTGGTAACCAGTGTTCCATATTTTCAGTTCATAGTAAAAAAAAAAAAAGTATATATATAAAAAATAGTTTAGCAAAAAGTAAAATAAATAGAGATGAAAACTCTTCTACTTGACTGTGATGTTATGAGGCCTTCCCAATAGCTTTAATTGTGTGAAATAGAAATAAATAGAAACAGAAATGCCAGACATTTAAAGAAAAAATATAAATGTCAAAAAGAATATCCAATAATCCCAAATCTCAAAGGGAAGAAGGTAATCAATATGCAATATATAAAGTAAATATTAAAGAAAACATAGGTGAACAACTGGATAATTAATTAGAGGCCAGAACTGGAGATCTCATAGAGAATTCAGAAGGGAAAAAAAGAAATGAAATAAAATGAAAATATGAAGCCTGGACACAAATTATAGCCTTTGTTTGTAAACTGGAGACATTTCAACAGTAAAGACTATATGTAGTAGCAGAGAAGTATTATTTTTTCAAAACAGGTAAAATTATTTTGAGACATAGAGATATTATTTTGAAACTGGTCTCAGCATAATTAGGTAACACAAGAGAAATACTATAATCCATTAGACATTATAGATAAATCAGTAAAACATCAGGTCAAGATAAACAATGCATAGCAACCTGCAAATATATTACAGGTTAAATAGATGTGCATCTGATATTAGAAAGCTACTAAACACACTAAAACATCATGAAAAACAGAAAAAAAATGTGATTAAAAAACAATTGTATTGTTAGTTGGCTACAGTGATACTGAACTGTCCCAGAATTTCAGTCAGGGTTTGTAACCTGGAGTGCAAGATGAAGTAAACCTTCCCACAAGCTTCTTTTGGCCATGGCACTTTTTCATTGTTTTCACAGCAATAAAATCTGATCAGATTGATGGGACATTTCTGTGCCTATGTTTCTTTTGCAGGATTGTGGGGGAATTTTGGGACTTTGTCATAGGAGTCATTTAGAGCTCTGGGTTGTACTGAGAGCCTAGAAGATAATATTGGGAGAAGTTCTGATGACTGCATCCCGGCTTGTGGCATTTCAGAAGGAAGCAAAGATTCATTTGTAGTCATTGAGCCTTACTTTGTTATTTAAAAAATGTGTGTCATATGCATATACTTTATTAACTTGCTAACACAGTTTATTTCCTAATTATCTGTATTAGAAGTCAACTATACAAATTACATACTTATGTGTCTTACATGCATTTGTTCAAGAAGCAATATTCATATTCAATGAGGTATATTTGCACATAATGGAGAACGAAACATAGATGTGTCTGTATAATATGTTCTCATAGAGAACGTTTTATTCATGTTTCTCTTATAAAGTCATACATACATGTTTGTGCAAAATATACATAGAAAAATTGAGTACATAAATTATGTCTGGAGAAAATTACCCCATGAACTTTCCTCCACTAGTTTTTTTCTTTGTCATTTCATGGTAAGATCTATTCCAAATTTTATCTGTTTTTCTAAATATGAGGCAGAGGTTTAATTATAACAAATCCTTTTTCATTAGAGTAAACAAGTAGTAACTAAGATATGATGCTAATTCAATATGCTGGGAATCATGTAATGAAATAAGACTTCCAAATCATATTAGTGTACAAATTGTCTGTTTCATGGTATTTTCAACAGCATTTCATTTAGTGACTAACAGAGTGCACATCCTGAAGAAATACATATTTGATTTGCTCAGATAAGTAGGAACTGACAAAGTAGTGAGGGAGGATGAGATACCTCTGATTGCTAAGCTCATTATTACTATTTGCCAGCTCTTTAAGGCAAGTTTACTGATTTGTTTTAAGGCTCTAATTGGAAAACAACAATCTCTCAGAATATATCAATTTAAGAGGCACCATAAATCATCCTGGAATGTATTCCCCAAAGCCAGTGGGTGACTTCTGGGAGATGGAATTCAACTGAGCCCTTTTAGTATGAAGCAAATACCTTATTATGTGATGATGTTAACCATTTTAACACAAGATCTAGCTATTTAGAGTAGAAACTTCATTGTTACTGCAATTTGCTTAGAACATTTAAATAATATTTACCACATTTTAAATTATTACTTTTATTAATATAAAATGGAATTATCCACCAAATTGTTTAAAACACATAATTTGCTCTAGATCAAAATAGATGAGACCCATATTTTCACCTTCTTTTACTGTAGATTCCCAATAAGCTTAACTAGACAGCAACCATAAAGCTTTTTGAAGCAGATGGACATTTATCACATTCCTCATGAACACATATACAGTTAAAAATAATTTTAAATGTGGATTACCAACATTTGTTTAATATTTTAAATACTATTTTATATTTTTTAATTTTTCTTATTTTAATATTGATCCCAGTTCCCACTCCCTCCTTCTGTTCTTCTCTCTCTCCCTCTCTCTCTCTCCCTCCCTCCCTTTCTCTCTCCCACCCTCCCATGCCCCAGAAAACCCTTCAATCTCATTCTCCCCCACATTCTACATGTAGGGTGATGCCTTCCAGGAGGTGTCATCTAAATCTGTCGAGTTATTTGGAGTAAGAACTCGGCCCTCCCTCTGCCTCTAGGTTAAGGGAGTATCCCTCAATGGGGACTGTGCTCCCAAAGTCCGTCTGTGAACCAGAGATGCATCATTGTTCCACTGTCAGAGGTCCCTTAGATTGCCCAGGCCTTTTAACTGAGACTCATGTTCAGTTCAGGGGTCTGACTCAGTATAACGCTGATTTCACAGCTATCAGTCTGGGGGGCCCTCCTTGTGCAGATCAGCTGCCTCTGTGGGTTTCTATAGCCTACACCTGTCCTCCTTCTGCATCTGGGTATGTTGTGTCCACATTCTCGTTGAATTTTAGGAAGTCCTTAATTTCTTTATCTCTTCTTTGACACAGGTATGTTCAGTTTCCAAGAGTTTGTAAGGTTTCTGTGATTTGCGTTGTGCTGAATTCCAAATTTACAGCATGGTAGTCTGATAAGATATGATTTTTTTCATATCTGTCGATGTTTGTTATTTCACCTAGTATGTGGTTGATTTTAGAGAAGTTTCCATGTGGAGCAGTGAAGAAGGTATACTATTTTGCATTTGGATGTAATGTTTTATATCTATAAACCCAAATGTTTATATCTGTTAAACCTAATTGACACATAACTTCTGTTAGTTCTTTTATTTCTTTGTTAAGTTTGTGTCTGCTGGTCCTGTCTAGTGGTGAATGTGGGGTGTTGAAGTCTCCCACTAGGAGTGTGTGAGGTTTTATGAAAGCTTTGAGTTTTAGTAGTGTTTCTTTTATGAATGTGGGTGCCTTTGTATTTGGGGCATAGATGTTCAGAATTGAACTTTGTGTTGATGGATTTCCCCTGTGTGGAATATGAAATGACTGTCTTCATATTTTTTTTATTGATTTTGGTTTGAAGTATAACTTGTTGGATATTAGGATGGTTGTACCTGCTAGCTTCTTGGGTCCATTTGATTGGAAGACCTTTTCCTGCCCCTTTACCCTGAGATAATGTCTGTCTTGGAAGCTTAGATGTGTTTCTTGTATGCAGCAGAAGGATGGATTCTGTCTTCATATTCATTTTGTTAGCCTTTGTCTTTTTATAGGTGAGTTAAGAACATTAATGTTGAGGGAAGGTAAGTACCATTGATTGTTAATACTTGTTTGTTTTAGATTGTTGTTGGCAGTGGTATTGTGAATATATTTGCCCTGCTTTACCCTTGGGTTCTGGTGAAGTGGGATTATCTATTGCCTATGTTTTTGTTAGCATAGTTAAATTTTTGGGTTGGAGTTTTCCTTCCAATACTTTCTGTAGGACCGGATTTGTATATACATATGGTGAAAATCTGGCTTTGTCATTAAATATCTTGTTTTCTCTGTCTATAATGATTGAGAGTTTTGCTGGCTAGAGTAGCCTGGGATGGCATCTGTGGACTCTTAGTACTTGTAAAACATCCTCAGGACCTTCTGGCCTTGAGAGTTTCCATGGAGAAGTCAGGTGTAATTTTGATAGGTCTCTACCTGGCCTCTTTCCTTTACTGCTCTTAATATTTTTTCTTTAGTCTGTATGTTAGGTTTTTTATTTGTCGAGGGTTATTTTTTTTTTCCTTTGGTCCAGTCTATTTGGTGTTCAGTATGCTTCTTGTACTTTCATGGGCATGTCCTTCAGATTAGGGAATTTTCCTTTAATGATTTTGTTGAATATGTTTTCTGAACTTTTGAGCTGGGCTTGTTCACCTTCTTCTTTGCCTATTATTCTTAGTTTTGGCCTTTTCGTAGTGTCCCACATTTCCTGGATATTTTGTGAAGGATGTGTTGCATGCAAGATTTTGTTTGGGCAATGAATCTCAGTCCTCTAGTTTATCTTCAGCACCTGAAATTCTCACCTCTATCTCTTGTATTCTGTTGGTTATGCTTGCATCTGTAGTTCCCAGTTGTTTGCCCAGTGTTTCTCTTTCCTGCATTCTCTCAGTTTGTGTTATCTTTATTGTCTCTATTTCAGTTTTCAAGTCTTGAACTGTTTTAGTTGTTTCCTTCAACTGTTTATTTTTTCTTGGCTTTCTTTAAGAGACTTGTTCATTTCTTCCAGTTTTTGGTTCTTTTTTTCTTCCATTTCTTTAAGGCATATTCTCATATCATCTTTGAGGGCCTCTATCATTTTCATGAAATTATTTTTTAAGTCGTTCTCTTCTGCTTCATGTGCTTTGTTGTGTTCAGTTCTAGTTGATGTGGAGTCCCTAGATTCTGGTAATGTCATGCTTTTCTTTCTATTGTTAAGTGTTATCTTGTACTGCTGTCTTCACATTGCTCTTTCCAGTGGGTGCAGGTAGGGTATCTCTCTCTCTCCCCTACTCCCAAGGAGGGCTTAGGTGTGTCAGGAGTTTGATGTTTATAGCTATGAGTGATCCAAACTCTCTAGGATGTCTCTCCTCAGGCAGTGGCCTGGTGATGGGGGTAAAATTCAGGCTGGTGTGTATTCAGGATGGTCCTCCAGCAGAGGTCCGGTGATGGGATCAAAGATCACACAGTGGGGTCTCAGGGTGCTCCCTAGTAGATAGGAAGGTCTTTGTGAGAGGCCAGGAGCTCCAGCCAAGTCCAGGTGGTGGAGGTCCTTTTTTAAATACTTTTATTATTTAGAATGTGTGGATATTTGTGTGCTTCTTGGAGAGGATTTGCAACATTGCAATTACATTTTAAATAGCATGATGGATAGTAATATATATTTCCACGCCATTATTTTATTCTCTTTTTAACAGTCTTGATTATTGTGTGAGTCTTTGAATCTTTGTGTAATACACTATGTTCATTTGCATTTCTGAAAATTGTTCCTATAGCTATATGACTTTGTTGAGTGGGGTTTTAATTTCAAATATTCAAAATATTATCATCAGAATCCCCACTGTTCTTTTTTTCTGTGCTACGATGTCAATAAATTGAAGACTTTCTTAGTTATTGTTGTTATGACTATACTTTTGGATTTTTCTGAGATAGAGACCTATTTTATACCCAGGATTCTGGCCTGAAAAATGTCTATTTATGCATGTCTGGCCTTGATCCTCTAGCAACATGCTAGAATATATACTTGTACAAGGGTCCGTTTCATAGAGGGAAGTTCCAAACTGCACTCACTGGTTTACATGGGTACTGAAAGAAAGCAGTTTGAGCAAGCTTTGCATAACAAATCTGTAAACATCACACCATCATGGGCTTAGCTTGAGTTCTTGCCTCTGTATCCAGGTTTCTGCAAGATTTTCCTTCAGTGATGGAGTGTTATCTAAAATTTGTAAGCTAAAATAAACCCTTTCATCCTTGTGTTGTTTTTGGTCATGATGCTTTATTGGAGCAATGTGAACCTAACCAATAGGTGATTTATTTTATTTATTTATTTATTTTGAACTACCCTTGTTAGCTGATTCAGTGTTTTGAACAATTTTGGCATCATATTTTAATATGGAAGCAAGAAAACAACAAAACTATTTTCTCTTCTGTCAGTATCTGAATTGGGCTCACAGTCATCAATCATTAAATGACTAGAAGAAATGTGATGTGATTAACAATAATCAAAATGTACATCTGTCATTTACATGCCTGTTTCTGAACTGATAAAAATGAAGTTTATACTTTGTGAATTATAGACTAAATGCTCCAATAATGGAAATTTGACCCAAGTTGTGAGAGACTGATTCTTACCCGAATGTGAAACAAAGTCTTGCAATCAGGAAAAAGTATGTCTTACTGGCATTTGATTCAGGATATGTAATTCTTATAATTTTTCTGAAGATGATCACAATAAAGGTCCTTATCAGAGAAAAAGCAATGATTTCTAACATTGAGAAGTAAAACATAACAATGTCACTAATAATGTCATCATTGGAATTATAATTAGAGACTTTGGTTGATTTAATGAAAAATGCAGCCCATAGGTTTAGATATTTGAGTATATGGTCACAAGTTGGTAGTGATATTTAGGAGGTTTTTGAGGAGAAAGAGGTCACTAGAGGCAGGATTTGAGAGTATATAGTCTTGCTATGCCTCCTGTTTCCTCTTGCTCTCTGCTTTTGATAAAAGAACTGATCTGACTCACTGTTCCTGCCACCATAACAGACTGTCACAATGGACTCGTAGCACTCAAGAACCACCAATCAAGACACACTTTTCTGGTCATGAAATTCTATCACAGCAACAGAAAAATATCTAGCATATGCTTAATATTTTTAAAAAAATTCTATCACATGCAAGAACTAAAAACTTAGAAGTGGTAATGAAAAAAAAAAAAAAAAAACAAACTGAATGTGAGAACCTAAAAAGAAAATAGCAGTGATTCTAGTAATGTAAATCAATGAGACATTCCCCTTTAAAAATTATCAGATAACATAAAATAGGAAGTCCAACCACATGCTGAGAAACAAAAATTTTGATATCACATTAAATTTCCATCTGAAAACTGTTTGAATTTATCAGCACTGACTCTATGATCAAATGTAAAGCTAGAGTTCAATCCACAAAGTATGGAGATAACCGCAATCTTTAGAAAACTAGGTGTTTTAACATATTCACATTTGTGACCAGAATTAAGCTTATTTTACCTCTCAGAACTCATAAGCTCAGTTTGCTAAGCATTAAATCTCTTTTCAAAATGGAGACATGATTGATATATGCTGAGTATTAATTAAAGGATTGAGGATTACTTACAATATGTGTAGACACTAATATTTTCTTAAATATGCAATAGTCTAAACTGTATAAGGAGAAAAAGAAAACCAACCCCCAAACACTGGCATTTTACACATGAAAACAGTTTTCTTGAATAAATGCCATATTTTCTTGTTTCTTTTGATTGTTAAACTCTTCCAACTTTGTCAATAACCTTTGTACCTCAATACTTTGAACTTTGGATTATGACTCTTCAGTTCTATGGTAATTGATCTTGAAAAGGTCAAACCATGGCCTTCCATACAAAAGGATTAAACTTCTTAGAACTAATGTTCTTTGATGAGTTGTTCACAAATGGAGAATGGAAGGTCCTGTTCCTCTTAAGAAATGGAATGCCCATTCACGCTCCAAGACTTGGCTGCTTTGAAGTGCTCATATGTCTTTGATTCATTCTTGTCTTTATTATTTTTCTGCCTTCTTTCTAACACCTTAGGATGATATGTGGGGAGGATATCACCACTTTTAAGTGGCCTCTTATTTTAAAATATATCCTTAAAGAAAATGTTCCTCATTATCTAAAATATGATGATACCATTGATATAATCAATATTTAAATATTAATAAAAATAACTTAATCTATTTTAAAGTAAAAGTATATGAACATGATGATACACTGTGCAAAACTTTCCTTTTCCTTTATATTCAAGAAATTCAAATATCATGTTAATATTTAACTGTAATTTATTGTATTTTATCAGCACTACCACTACCATAATGCTGTGAGAAAATTGTTCCTGTATCTATCATATCTTAATTCAATTTCTTTCTCCTGTCTTCTATTCTGAGAAAAAAAAAGTGCAGCATTCTTCTTTGAGAAGTATCTAACTCATGTACTAACCTCACCTACTGTCAATAGCTATACTGTGTGAGCTTAACAAAATTATACTCAGTATTTTTTTTTCTAAATTTAAGGACCTAGAAAAAGTATTCCCCCATATTATTATCTGTTTCCTTCATGTTTCCATCATCACTACTATTCCTGGTTGGGTACATATATTGAAAAAAATTTCCAAGTATCTTTATTGCAGCTCCTACCATGTTCTCTGTCACGTGGTACAAATGCTTTCCCACTTTGAATTCCATCTCAGTCTTGTGATCTAAGTATTTTATTTTCCTTCATTTACTTAAACTTGCCCCACTGTGTCACTTATTAGAGCTCATAATACAATTTTCTGATTAAAGGAGTGAATGCAGGGTGGGATGGGAATTATGGGAGGATGACAGGGAGAAGGAAGTGGGATTAATATATAAAATAAGATTGTTTCTAAATTTAATAAATAAATTTTAAAACATCTTGGCAGGAAACTCTGTACACTAAATCTTGGGTTTGAGAGGTATTTTTTCTATTAACTTTGGCCATTGCAGTGAGTAAAGGATGGTGAAGGCTTTGGTTATCTATTGGTACACATTTCAGGCTTAATTTTGGTTTTATCAACATCATCAAAGCATTGTTCCTTGACATTGACAGTGAAAATCCTTTTCAACAATAGTTGGAATTTCCTGTATATTTTCTAGTGAGTGATATTAAATAATTGACACTGGGCTGGCTGTACACATTTCCTAAGGAGATGTTTTAACTTAGCTTTCTCTGTAACCTCCCCTTCTCTTCTTCTTTAAAAATAACATCTTTAATTTGAGGTAATAGATTTTTCACGTACTTCTCTTAATGTATATTTACCAAAGGGCAGGCAATTTCTCTTTCCTTTTAGAACTCTGAGAATATATCACATAGATTGATAAATAACACATATTTTTTTTGAGTGAGCAGAAGAATGAATGACAACATTGAATTATTACAATTTTACTTATCTTTCATATGGAGAGAAATCACTTTTGAAGCCTGACTGTGTAAATTAATATAAGAGGAGAGCAACAAGCTGTCTTAAGGAGTATTGTGAGGGGCAATAGATACTTAATCAACCACTCTCTAGGAAAGGATAACCAATCACTCTCTTGCATCTCCATCTCAGAAGGCATTCTACATAGAACCTGAGTAATGACATTCACAACATAATTCAATTCAAAAATATAAAATGCTAAAACGTCTTTTAAAGTCTCTATGGTAATTAACATATTGGGTTAAGGTGTTAAATTGTTATTCAGATAATAGAAACTTAACATTTAATTGTGGTTCTTCAAGAGGAATTAAGCATTCATGGAGAATCAAGGTTACCATAAATCAATGTGATGAATATTTTCAAAGACTGATGTCATATCTTGTGAACAGCACATCAATACACATTCTGGATGTATTTTAGCATATAGCTGAGTGATCTTGAAATTCTATTATCAGAAAAAATCATAAAATAAATATCATTTTATATATGTCTAAAATATACATGAAATGACATTAGAGTACAAAAGAATGAATATGTGATTTTAGATGGTTAGATGTTTTTACCATATAACCTGCATTAACAAAATATGAATGTCTAATTGATTTAAGAACTCTTATGTATAGTTTAAAGAAATAGTAGAGGTTACAAGTTTTAAGATATTAAAATTTAACATATTTCTATATGTAGAATAATTTCACTTTCAGTGTAGGCTTATCCAAAGACTAGAGTACAAAGGAATATATACAACACTCCATATAGCATGAAAATTTGAATTATGTGTTCTGGCTTCCAAGATGAACTAACCATTATACTTTTGAACCTCAGAGGCTTGGAGTTCAATCACTTCATCCTGTGTTTTTATTAATACATAATGCTGATAGGAGGACACTAAAAATTAGTGTATAGGTGCTAAGAGTCCAGAACTTTTTCTAAACAAAATTGACTGCAAATCTACTTCAATATCTTTCATGTATAAATTATATATCAATTATATATTTAATTATCTGTAAAATACCTACATCTCTATTTATTTTTCTATCATCCATCTGTCTGTACTTGTCTTTTATCTTTATATCTATCTACCTATTTATTATCTACCTCTCTTTTATATACTTTTCAAACTGCTATGAATTCCTTCTTCCTTTAACCAGTCTTTGAACATGAGGCAAGATCAAATCTAAACATTCTGAGGTCATTCAATAGTCCTCGGTGTGTAAGTTGACTAAATGATTTGCCATTAAGTGCACAAGACTTTTGAAAGGTGAGGACACCAATCATGAAATCTGTAGCAGTTACGGTACTACTTAGTAAATCAGTATTAGGCACTGTGGCAGCAAGGGAAATGACATTCTAAAGGCCATAGTGAAGACAAATAGTACAACTGTAAATGTTGTATCTTACAAGGTCATCAGCACAAATTTTAATTATACAAAGTATCAACAAATAATATAAATCCCAATCAAGAAAGATATATTCTACAATGAGCAACCTGTATAATTTTTTTTTCCTTTTCCCATCCCCATCCCATACATTGTGGTCAGTCCTCAATGCTTCTGTCAGCAAAGATTAAGACTCATTCCCTTGAAAATCAAGAAAACAAAGTGTATGAAAACCATTAAGCATTGAAAATCAAAATTACATTTTATATATTTCATATGCTTTCTAAAAACAATGGCTTAACTTGTCTTTGAAAATGGATTTCTTAGGAAGTTTCTAATAAAAAATTTAGGTATTTAAGCTGGACCTTTGATGTTGTGTTAGAATATTTTATACTTCTCAGACTTTGTATCTTCAGTATCCATTGTGAGTCAATAATAATGACCAGAAGTGTTAAAAGAATAATATATTTAAATTGATGCTGATTGTTCGTTAAAATTAAATAACACAATAAATCATAATACAATACAGTATAAGAAAAATAACAAAGATGCTGCTATTATTTCATTTCCACTTCATTTCAATTTTACTTTGCCAAACAATATTCTTGGATGTTCCAAGAATTTCCAAAGTAGTGTGAACCTAGAAATATAAATGCATGAATTAGCAAACATAGTTCCATTCGTAAGCGTAGTCAAATAACTAAACATTTCCTCAAACTTCCTTACACATATTGATGTCTTGGAATAGAATCTTAAAAATAACAGTGAATTGGTGGCTTGTTTGGAGGAATTGGGAATTTTTGAATATTGAATGGAGTATATCACTAGGGGTGGACTCTGGGATTTCAGTTCCCTGCCATATCAAGTTAGCATTCTCTGCTTTCTGTTTGCAGTTTTAGAAGTGAGCTCTCAACTGTTGTTACAGATATCTGTATTCTGCTACCTCCACTTTGCTAATATGAAGTATTATCCCACTTGAACCTTCAGCCAAATAAATAATTTCTTTTATAATTTTCCTTGGTCATGGGGTTTTTTTACTGTCATAGAAAAGTAACTAAAAGTAATTATACAGTTTTGTACAAATACTCAAAATTATTTCAATTTTAGAATATAGAAGTTTATATGGAAATCTCTTAGCTTTTCTAAAACGATTGTTAACTGTTATAAGTCATATAGACACATTGATTGCAAATTCAAGTAGGCTTCATGTAGGTGGATGACTAAAGCATAAAATATAAGGCTATGGCTGAACCTCTGTGACAAAGCATGTTTATGTGGAGGGCCCCGAGTTATATTTCCAACATTACACACATGTAGGCAGACACACAGCAAGTTTAAATGGATCATAAATATTAGTAAATAATTTAACAGTAATTATAATTTTTGGTAATGTAGTTATTCTGTAGCTGTATAATTTGTTGTAAAATTATAATTAAGTATTTAAATGTGTTTCTAATAGCAAGGGTTATTGAATCTCCAACTTTCCTAAGAGTCTGTGAAACAAATATGTATAAGAACACTTGTAATAACAACCTTATTTAAGGTGTAAATACCATGGAAGGGAAATACTTCCACAGTAAAAACAACAAGTCACTGAAAAAGAAAATTTGTCAATATCCCAGAGGATGGAAAGACTGCCCACATTCATGGATTATGATTATGAGTGAAAATGGCCAGGTTACCAAATTCACCTACAAATTTAATGCGATTTCCACCAGCACTCAACATTTGAAGATTGCTTGGTGGGTTTTGTTTCAGAATTGTGAGTTTTATCATAAAGAGTAGAAAGAATAAATGCAAAGCTCATTTATAGTAAAAATGATTAGCCTTTATATCTTGTTTATCATAAACAAGTGCTTTTCAATGTCATTTTCTGAAAAAAAAAAAGATTTTCTGAGCTTACTTAAAATCATACTTTTAAATCCTCATTAGTGACTGCTCAAACACACTCATAGTAATAAAAAATTAACAGTGATGGGTTAGTTTCTGTCAGCTTAAAGTACTTGTACGTTTTCCTCATAGCTTCCAACAGGACAATAAGGCATTCCTATTTAAATAGTATGAACATTTTCAAATGTATTCTATATAATGTAAAATGTATATTTAACAAATGTATAGATATATCTTACCAACATATTTTCACAGAGCTTTTGAGTCATCTGAGTTTTGTAATTCACTAAATTCACTTAAGGGTCCAATGTTTAGAGAGCACATTTTTCATCTTTTCTTTCAAAAATCAAGATTTCTTAAATTATACATTTGTTTATACACTAGTTATATGTTCTTATGGCTCTTGTACTTTGTAGTAGATGTTAAAGTCATGAAGTTTGAATTTTCTTGCTCTCTTCATTATGCTTAAAGCTGCTGTGCTAATTTGGAGCCATTCATTGTTTATGTGTGAATATAAGAAACATAAGGTCTCTTGTATTGCTATGCCAAAAGTGTCTCTGAAACCTCATTAGGTACTGTACTGAGTTTGTTACTTTGATGGCATGCATATTTTAGAAGTATTATACTTTCAGTCTATGAACATAGACCACATTTCCATTTACTTGAGTGTTTTGAAATTCTTTCAACAATGATTTATAGTTTCAATGTGTAGATATTCCCTGTCCTTCCTTAAGTTTCTCAGGTATTTTGTATTTTGCAGCTATTCACAAATGGATTTTTTTTTTATTTTTCTGAGATTATAAAACTTTCAAGAAAATGGGAAAGAGTGGAAATAATCATGCTGGGAGAGATAATCCAAGCCCAAAAGACAAATGTCACATGTCCTAACCCATAGGCAAATTTTAGTGCAGATTCTTTAGATTTGCGTATTTCACTTGGAATAGCCAAAGAATAAAAACAAACAAACAAACAAAAAGAACCATTGGTGAGAAAGGATAAGATTAATATCTGTCTTTATGTGTAGACATTAGCTTGATGTTTATTTTTTGGCCATTTTGGGTATTCCCATTTTCCTGAGGTAATTTACCATTTCTGACAAAAATGAGATAAATTTTTCATCTTCTACAAGTATTAAACTGCACACAAATAATTTAAACAGTCCTTTTAGAATGCTGCAGAAAAAAATTATCCAAGCAAGAAACAGTTTTGAATAATACTAAAGCTGGACACTATTTGATAGACATAATAACTTAGTTATGTATAACTCTAATAATAAAGTTAGAAAAACAATGAATTTTTTAAATGCATCAGATTTTATTCTGTATTTGACTGCAATTTTCATCCCATTCTTTTGCTTGCTTTGTGTTATGCTATTGTGGATGTGCATTTGTAAAATACATTATTTGGTGTGTGTGTGTGTTTGTGTGTGTGTGTGTGTGTGTGTGTGTGTGTGCGCACGCACATGCACACATTTTAGTGTGTGGCTGCATATACCCTTATGTATTCAGGACAGAGGCAGACACTGAGGATAATGGTGCACATTGTATTTTTTGACAAACTGTCTTCTTTAACCAAGTTTCTCACATTTTTCCATTGGCTTACCAATGAGTTGTGGAAATAAACCTGTCTCTATCTTCTGTACTGATACTAAATCACTTACAAAAATGTCTAGTTGGGTTATGGGAATAAAACTGAGGTATAATATTAAAATGAGTATGGCATGTACATGACTGACATAGCCATCCACACAGATTTTATATCTTATTAGCTGTAATTTTATATACTACTTTAGGCTTTGCTATGTTGATATTAACAACTGAAAAATATCCACACTAAATGATCTCTGTGGAATATTCTGTAAATGGAGTTCTTAATTAGTCCAAGTAATAAAAGCCCAGAGTCAGATATAAAGGAAAATGCCGAAAAATCAGAGAGAAGAAGGAACAAGCCATCCCCACACCTTGCCTCATTAGTGTCTCAGCAGACAAGAGAGTGAGTTCCTGTTTCTCCCTGCTCATATCCTGTTGCAGCCCAGCTATCCCACTCCCTGTCTGTCTGTCCAGGTCTCCTGACTTCAGTGGTTACCTAGTGGCAAGCTCCATTCTCTGACCTTTAGATAGGTTTTATTTGACAAGGGAAAATATCACCATATATACTCCCTTTTGTCTAAAATTAAAAGTGTTTATGTCTAATATAAGAAAAGATATATACAATAAGTATAATGACTATATACAACATATACAGGTAATAAGTACATTAACAATATATAGTCCAGTAGCATTTCACAAAGTCAGAGAAAATAGTCCATGTATATATATATTCTTTCTTGATGAGTTCAAAGTCTTGTATCTAATTTACTTTCTATTCTAATTTGTATTACCAAATTATCTTTTAGTATCTTTTAAACCTATTACCCTTAACACATCTCTACTGAGTTTCTGATTCTGGTAAGCAAGGAAAACTATAACTGTAGTATCTAGCCTTCACCCCCCTCAAGGCCCAAGAAGAAAATATTAACTGAGTAAACAGGAAGTGAGAACAAGTGATTTCCAAAAAATGTAAAAAATGACATTTCTGTGTTGGGATTAAAAGTGTGTACCACTATTACCTGACCACTCCATATCTTTTCTAAGGACTTTCTCTATCATTTTTCTTTTCTCTCCTAAGCCTATGATTATTTTTATTCACACTGCAAAACATTTAAAGGTTTCTCTTCATCTGAATCAGTCTTTGCTAAATATCGCTATCTTTTTTATTTTATCATGAGTCCTTAATCTACTAAACAACATGGCTAAGACTAAAACAGAGGCTTTGGCTAGCTCACTCCCTCCAGTTAGGGTCCAATATATCAGGGGTATGTTTATCACAATTTCTGGGAGCTGTGCTCCCACAGCTACTGTTTTTTGCTGCCATCAAGAAGGTTGTAACACACTGCCCAGAAACCTGTTTTTTTTTTTTTTTTTTTTTGTCTGTCTGAGTTAAAGCTAAATCAGCATGCAGCATACTATGTGGCTGGGAAACAGCCTCTGTGTACCACAACAGGAATCCACCATGCTGTGCTCCAGCCTGACTGACACAGCATGTCTGAAGCAAGGCCTGCATGAGACTGTGAGCCTAGGAATCCCAGTGTGGCTGTGGCTCAGTGTTCAGAACTCTTTTTAAGGTTCTGTCAGGTTTTACATGGAAATTCTTGCCAAACATCTGGGTGCCGTAGTATGTTGTACTATGTTATAGGCTTTTAATAATAGTTTGCTGGATATTTAATTTTTTGAAGTTGTTGTAACAGAATATGTGTTATCATTCACTAATTAACTTGATATACTATATGATCTTCTATCATACTCCATAATTTTTATTTAAGTACTTTTTGTTCAAATATTTTATTGTAGAAAAACCAATCATTTTCCTTCAATATGTATATTCAGCATCATGTGTAGACATATTAACTTAAACTATGGAACATGCTCAATTACAACCCTAATAGTTTGCTCACTAAACACAAATTAAATGTGTACATAATATAAATATTGGTTTTGCTGTACATTATTTACCTCTTACAAAATGATTTATATTTCAGCAATGAAATATTTTTTGTTTTATGTACATATATTTCTTAATTGCAATAATTATATGTATTATTCTTTCCCACTAGAAATACAGCAAAATTTAAAGGCATAAAAATGTTATATTCCACAGTATCCTCAGTTAGCATACAGTCTCCATCCCCCACTAAAACTAAAACTAAAATGTTGTTCGTATCATTCTTGATTCCTGTGATAAGTTCATTTGATTAAAGCTTGTCTTTAGAATGAATATGTTTCCCAATTTTTTATTTTATGTAGTCAGTACT
This sequence comes from Phodopus roborovskii, assembly GCF_943737965.1. NCBI lineage: Eukaryota > Metazoa > Chordata > Mammalia > Rodentia > Cricetidae > Phodopus > Phodopus roborovskii. Next base: position 209,228 of record NW_026125102.1, read on the forward strand.
ACGTATCTCTCTCTAAAAACAATACCTAATATGTCTCATGAGGCAGAAACATTATTTGTATAGAACTATAAAGTATCTGATTAAAATTTTGCATTGTGAAAATAATTCTTCTCATAATAGGTTTTTACAATGTTGATATGCCATCATAGAGCCCTCATCTAGTAGCTGATGGAAACAGAAGCAGACACCTACAGTTAAACACTGAACCAAACTTCTGGAATCCAGTTGCAGAGAGGGATGAGTGATAAGACCAGGCTACAGAAACCCACAAAGACAGCTGACCTGAACAAGGAGGAGTTCATGGCCCCCAAGACTGATAGCTGTGAAACCAGCATTATACTCACTCAGAACCCCTGAAAATGGGTCTCAGTTAGAAGGACTTGGCAGTCTAAGGGACCTCTGACAGTGGAACCAGAATGTATCCCTGGTACACAAAAGGATTTGGGAGCATGGGAGCACATTCCCCATGGAGGGATATTCCTTTAACCTAATGGTAGGATGGAGGGCTTAGACCCTACTCCAAATGACTTGACAGATTTTGATGATCTCTCCTGGAAGGCATCACCCTCCCTGTGGAGTGAGAAGGGGAATGGGATGGGGTGTCATGGGGCATAGGAGGGATGGTGGGAACTGGGATCCACATGTAAAGTAAGAAAAATTATATATATGTATGTATACATATATGTATACATACACACACACACACACACACACACACACACACACACACATATATATATATATATGGGAAAAAACAATTCCATTTTTATAGTAAATCTGTCTTAACTTACTGCCTCCTAGTGGTCTAGAATTTTACCTTAAGAAGTATAATCAAGTCAGGTGTCCCTCAGTAACCTCCCAAATCATCTTACTTTCTTCTGGAGCACCTCTATTTCTCTTAATATACTTAAAATCTACAGGAAATGTATTACTGTGTGTAAGGAGTAAGGTTTTTCCTCCTGCCGCTGGTCTTGTCTCGCCACCACGCCAGCCTCAAATAACACACCAAGACTCTGTATCGTATATAATGATGTTGGCCAGGTACTAGAGTCTTATCGGCTAGTTCTGCCTTAATTATTAACCCATTTCTATGTACTTCCATGTGGTCTTACCAGAGAGCAGGGTCCGGCAGTTCTGTTCACTCCCATCTCTCCATCTTGACTCCTCCTTACTCTTTCCTCCTTCCTTCTCATCTCCCAGTCCTTCTTATATTCCTTTCCAATTGGCTAACACTGCTTTATTCATTAACCAGTATGAGAAACATATATACAGAATGACATCTCTCATCATCTCCTCATTTTTGTCAAAAATAGTTTTAACCTTAACATAGAAAGATATATAACACAACAGTTATCAAGTAAGAATCACAGTTAACAATATTTAGACCATTAATATTTAGCAAGATTTAAAGAAAATATTCTATCATCTATCCTATATTGGTGAGTCTAAAGTCCTATATGTAACTTATCTTTAAGCCTAACTAAGGAAAACTATAACCATAACAATCTGTCTTCAACTCCTTCAAGGATCACAGAAGGATAGTATATAAACTCTAGAAATGATAGAGACATCTTTCCTTGTCAGTCACTTGAAGTTCTTCTGTAATCTTCCATCTTCAGCCCATAGGCCATAGTGTGTCTGGCAGACTCTTCAGCAAAGCAGGAAACTTTAAACTGTCTTCTTGTATTGGCAGTTTGTCAGTCACTTTTCTCTGTGTCCTGCAGACTGTCTGGCAGACTCTTACATGAAACTGGAATTCTGTAGAAATGTCCATTTTAAATCAGCAGTCACTTTTCTGTGTGTCCTGCATGTCCAATTTATACAGCATAAAATCAAACAGTTCAGACAAGAGCAGTATCTTGTCCAAATGGCTAGTCTTGCCGTATTGGAAGTAAACATCTGATACTGAAAGCTGCCACTCCAATTAAATATTTTCTTTTATGAGTTGCCATGGTCACTGTGTGTCTTCACAGCAATCAAAATTGAAACTAAGACAAAACTGTGTGTCTTCACAGCAATAGAAATTGAAACTAAGACAAAACTTGGGACCAGACATTGAGATATTGAAGTGATCATCTTGATCATGTTTTTGTTTGGAGGAATTTGGACATTGCTAGTTTAAGTAGGAAAGCAGTAAAATACTTTAAGTACTGCCTAATGGGCAATAGCAGTAGGAACATGGAAGATAGTGCTCCTAATATTTATTCTAACTATTGGGGGCTAGCTCAAGATGCTATTGAAGAGAATAATTTTATGTATCAGAAGATCTTTCTTGTGATACATTGGTGAAGAATGTGGCTTCTTTTTGTTCATGTTTGAAAACTCTGCCTGAGACTGTAGTGCAATTTTTATTAATTCGGTTGGCAAGGCAAATCTCAAAACACTCTAGTATAGATGCTATTGTATGGTTATTAATAGTAATTTATGGAGATTTATAATGAAAAGAAACAAGTGGAGCCAATAAAAATATAAATTGTAAAGATTGCTTTAAATAAAAAAAGCACCAGGAAATGTAACAGAGCTAAATCCTGTTTTCAAGGAGAGAAACAGATTTAAAAAAAAAAGGGGGGGGGAATAAAAAGAGTGATGACTTCAGGGCAAGATCCCTCTCAGATCAGATAAGATTCAAACTTGTAAAAAAAAAAAAAAAAAAAAAAAAAAAAAAAAAAAACTAAAGAAAAGCTTAGAGCCAGATGTGGTGGGGCACACCTTTCATCCTGGCACCCAGAAGGCAGAGGCTGGTAGATCTTTGTTTGAGGAAAACCTGCTTTAGAGATCCAGTTTCAGGACAGCCAAACTTAGGCAGTAAAGGAGAGAAAGCTGGTATTGATGTTATTGACTAAGGGTGAATGTTCCATCCCCAGTTAACATCAGAACTTGGCAGCTTCAGCTACATGGTTCTGGTGTTGAGGATAAAACAGAGAGTGTATAGGAGTTACCTCTCTCTCTCTCTCTAAGTCTCTTCTTTTTCCTTTCTATAAATTTAAATTTGATACAAGGATGTGTGAATCCAGTTCCCTCACCCTCCCTTTCTCCACTATTACCTCCACCAAACCCTGTCTAAGTCCCTTTCTGCTCCCCAGGTAGGCTGAGGCCTTCCATGGGGGAGTCTTTGAAGTCTCTCATATCAATTTGAGCAGGGCCTAGGACCTTCCCAGTGTGTACAAAAGAAAGTATGAGGGAGAGCTCACCCTTCAGCTCTTCATGCTATTTTTAGGGTAAAAGGAAAAACCAGGTACAGATAATGAGACTGAATAGTTAAAAATAATGTATTGTGTCAGGTACTGGTATCAGAATGGAGGAAAATGGAATCATAGTTGAATGTGAAATATATAACTCTTTCATAGTGAGACAGGATTATCCTTAGGCTAAAATCATTTTACATTTGAGAACACTGGTAAAATTCTAGACATTCCAATTCACTTTGACAATTTCTATGAAACCTGATTAAAACAGATCAAACCTGGAACTCTGGAACTGAGATCCTATTGAATAATTATTAAAGTGTGATTCTAAACATTGCATATGTTCCTGTGTATATTATAATATGGATGTTTTGAAAAGTATCCACATTGTAATATATATGCATCTACCAAGCATTTAGAGGAGGTTTGCCTTTTATTGTAATTTATAGATATTGCTTGTGAGACTGTAGGATGTAACAGCTTTCAAAATAGAAAGACAGAAAAATAAATGAATAAAAACACTAGCATACTGCTTTTTTTGTTTGTTTGTTTGTTTTGTTTTTTGTTTTGTTTTGATTTTTACTTTGTATGCAGGTTCTCATGTGCCTGAAGTAGGACGTGAACATTTTAGGGAGCTGAGGCTGATTCTGAAATTCTGTTACTTTCTCTTCCACCACCTTAGTGTTGAGGTAACTAAGTAGACTCATCCCACCTGGTTTAAGTTAGGTTGAGAATCAAACACAGGTGTGCCACATGCTAGGTATTCACTAAACCACTAAACCAACTAAACCCCAAAATCCACAAATTTTATATAAAGTAGCAACCATTTGATAAATTTTAAGCATTGTTATCATGAAAAGGTCATTCAGCAAGTTCATTTGGAGCCTAAGTTTAAAGCAAACAGTAAGAGACATGAATTTTATGAATTTAATCTTTGCTTCAGTTGCATATACATCATTGGTGGGTACTATAAAAAAAATGACAGCAGGCTAGATCTAGACAACTGAGGATGAAAGTAGAAACAAGAGCAAGCTAAGAAATATTATTAGGAAATTTATCTTTTAAAAAAGTATGCAATTTTTGACAGAAAATTATCAGTGGTCATAAAAATTCCTTATGGAAAATGTATTTGCATCTGAGAAAAACAAGTATAGAGAATAATATTTTCTTGCTTCTTCAGTAAAGATAATTTTTCAAAAGCCTATAGTATCACCATTTGTAGATCTTGTTCATTCAATAATATTTTTAATAATCATAGAATATTTTGTTGCAGATGTAAATGGCATAAATAAGTTAATAAACTTATCAGAATTCCATCTATATTGTGTAGACTATCATTTATGTTTTCATTCTAAATAAACTATGCAAAGGATAAAGAAAACTCTGTACACAGATCATGTTAGTGAAGATAGTTGTAACTAATCTTAAAATATTTTACTCAGATATTGAAGCTTCACAGCTTTCTTGAGATAGTATTTCATATAATATCAAATATGGAAAAATGAGTCTACCAGAAGTTCTACATGGAACAAGTGTGTTTCTTTTTTTGTTGTTGTTGTTGGTGGTGGTGGTGTTTTTGTTTGTTTGTTTGTTTTTTGTTTTGTTTTGTTTGTTGTATTTTGAGACAGGGTTTTTTTTTTTTTTTTTTTTTTTTTTGTATTGCTTTGGAACCTGTCCTAGAATTAGCTCTGTAGACCAGGCTGGCCTCAAACTCACAGAGATCTGCCAGCCTCTGCCTCCCAAGTCCAAGGATTAAAGGCATGAACCACCAATGCCAGGCTGTATGTTTTCATTTTTATGTTACCCAAAAATGAATGCTATATACTCATATCTCATGATGTCAAAGGTTCAGAAAGAGGTATACTTTTAATTCATGTAATAACTAATATTATAATGTATTAAGTAAAACACTACTAGTTCTATTTTTGGACTTTGAGGTTCCTTGACTTTTTCCTTTGTTTATAGCCACTTCACCCAAAGTGTTAAAAAGTATTTTTTTAATTGTCTTTGAATTCCCCAAGAAGGTTCATCCTAAATTAAGGTAGTATCTTCAGTTCTATTAGAAAAATAGCTTCCTCATATTGTTTGTCATTTTGGATCTAATTTAGTAATTTATAATAGAGTAGAAATATTGTTGGCACTTTATTGTGTTGCCATATTTATCCCATGGAATGAAGGATCAAGCACCATGGCACTGAGCATTATATGTGCTACCACTGAAGTTCATCACTACTGGACTTCATCCCTAGGCCCTAATGGTGAAAGTATTTTGAGAAACACCCCCAAACCATTGCATATTCACATGATTTCAAAGACAGAGATTATTTCCCTTGGATTGATAATGATGAATCTTAATGTATTTAACCTAGAGAATCCTGGGGAAAAAAGAGATTGTGCTATATAGGCATATGAATATTTGCATGAGATTTGAGTTTTGATTTGGGTATGAGGTTTTGTGTTGCTTAGACAAAAAAAAAAAGAAAAGAAAAAGAAAAACATAAATTTTCATGACTCAAGGTACAAATAATGGGAGTTTCTGAAGAGACAGAATCTGCACCTCAGTGTCACATTGAAGTCTAATTCACTCTCTTACTTTTCAAAATGCTTAGCAATGCTGAGATAGTAAAGCTATCAGATACAGAATCATGCAAAGCACAGAAAATTAATCTTACACATTGTCTTTGGTGACCTGTATACATGTTGACATACATATGTGAAGAATGAAATGAAAGAAGAACTGGGTGATCAAATAAACCTATAGTGTCAACCTATAAGTCAACCATATTAGTGTCACTGTGACAGAAAGCAGTCTCAGAATATTTTGTATACAATTAACAATATTATTATACTCATAAATTTTACTATAGAATGTAATTATTGTTTTCTTACACAAATAATTAAATATGATTTAATGAGGAAAACATTAATTTGTGAGAATGATGGTTAGAATATATATATGACCAACTTATAAGAAAATTACATCTTTATAAACCTTTCAAACTATAATAGCAGAATATAGCTGCATGAAAAATTATAATCTTCATAAAAATATTTTTATTATTATTTTTTCATATAATTATATTTTATTTTTAAGAAATTAAAGTAGAAAGCTTCCTCTATCTCAGAATAGATTTTCACAGATGCATAAAGAAATTTGTGTATAGCAATTACATAAAAAACATTAACAAAAATGTTAGTTACATAATTTCCTTCTTATATTTACCTGGTAATCAGAAGGCATATATTTTTTCTCTTTCTATTTATTTATTTATTTATTTATTTATTTATTTATTTAATTTTACATGTTGATCCCAGTTCCCTCACCTTCCCTCCCTCCCTCGTACCCTCTTTGCCCAGTCACATGCACACTGACCACCCTCCCCTCCCATTCCCCCACCCCAATTCCACATGTAGAGCTATGCCATCCAGGTGGGGTCATGTAAATCTGTCAAGTCATTTGAAGTAGAGATTAGGACTTATCTCCAGTATACCTCCATGGGGAATGTGTCCAAAAGGTCCTTTTGTGCACCAGGAATACAACATGGTTCCACTGTCTGAGGTCCCTTAGACTGCTCAGTCCTTCTCGCTGAGACCCATATTCAGGGGGGCCTGAGTAAGTTGCATGCTGTATTCCCAGCTATCAGTCTAGGGGCCCATTAGCTCCTCCTTGTTCATGTCAGCTGTCTCTATGTGTTTCTGCCCTCTGGTATTGTCCTCTCCATCTGCATTTGGATTCTAATTTGATTCAGTGTTTCGTTATGGGTGTTTGCTTCTGTTCCCAACAGGTACTAGATGAGGGCTCCATGACAGTGGATAATTTAGTTATTGATCTCACTATCTGGGAAGGGCATTTATGGTAGCCTTTCCAGAGTTGCTCAAATTGTTAGTTGGCTGTAGTCTTGTATGTCTCTAGACCTTTCTTTAGGTTCAGTTTTCTCTCCAAACCAATAATGGTCCCCTCTTTTATCTCTTCAGACCAATAATGGTCCCCTCTTTTATCTCTTTTATGTTCATTCTCTCTCTCTCTCTCTGTCTCTCTCTCTCCTGTCTTCTGTTCCTACCCTGACTTAATCTTCCTAGTTGCACATGCTTTCTTCTCTTCCCCCTCTCTTTCTCTTACTTCTCTCTCTATTCACTGCATACCCCTCCATTTCCCATGTGCTCTGGAGAACTTGTCCCTTCCCCCTTCTGTGAGGTACTTTATATGAATCTATTGGAACACACCATGTACCCTAGTTCCTCTGGTGTGAATTATAGTCTCATAATCCTTTGCTCTAGGTCTAAAATCCATATATGAACCTGATGGTAGATGCGATTCTGTAAATATGTGTCTTGTACAGGTTAATGAATAAAGCTCTGTTGGCCAATAGGAAAGGAAGATAGGAGGGACTAGGAGACAAGGAGGAAAGAGGAAGTAGTAAGGAGGAGTCAAGAGAGAGACTGGGAAGACCAGATGCCTGACCCACTCCCCAGTAAGGAGACCATGTGAAAATCCATAGATCAACAGAAATGGGTTAATAATTAAGACAAAGCTAGCAGATAAGAAACTAGTACCTGGCCAACAGCATTATATCAAATACAGAGCCTCTGTGCATTAACTGGGGCTGGCATTGCGGCGGGACAAGACCAGCAGCAGCGGCCAGAAAAAACGTTACTCCTTATATGAGCCAGCACATACCATGTACTTTCTGTGAATGGGTTACCTTATTCAAGATGATGAAGTGAAGTGTGGTGCATGTTTTTTTTTTAATTTATGATTTTTTTTCTTATTTTACAGATCCCTCTCCCTCCCTCTCTCCTTACCTTGCATGAGCCCAACCACCCTACCATCCCATCCCCCCAATTTCCACAGAGAGGGTGATGCCTTCCTGGTGGGATCAACAAAATATGTCAAGTCATTTGAATTAGGGACTAGGCCCTCCCTCCTGCCTCTAGGTTAAGGGAGTATCCCTCCATAGGGAATGTTCTCCCAAAGTCTTTTTGTATCCTTGGTGGTACAGGTCTTTAATTCTAGCACCCAGTAGGCAGAGACAGGGGGTGGATCTCTGTGAGTTGCAGACCAGCCTGATCTACAAGAGCTAGTTCTAGGACAGTTTCCAAAGTCACAGAAAAACCCTGTCTTGAAAATAAAAAACAAAAAACAAAATAAAACAAAACAAAAAACAACAACAACAACAAAAAAAAAAAAAACAATTACTTGTTTCAACTGTGTAGCTGTGAAAACTGTGAATCTTAAATGATCCAAACACAAATTTAGTAAAACCAAAGATTCAGTGTTTCACAGAATACCTACTAGCAGAGAGTGGAGGATATTCTGATACATAGAGAGCTCTGCCAGTGGAGAGTGCAGTATACTGTTTTCTGGAGAAAAGATTAGAATAACCTGCAAGAAGAGACAGCAGGATGTTCTTATTTGTAGTGGATTTATCTTAGTAGGTATATTGGTGGGAACAACACATTGAAAATAGAATTAAGGAAAAATTTGAGTCCAGGATGAGGCAATAATTTTATTGGGATCATTTGTTTTCAACTACGGAATGAATGCAATGGTTCATCTACTGAGTTAATAGAAATAATTCAGAAGCTTCAAACATGCAAGGTTTATTTTTGCCATAGTTTATGCTATGAATTGAAATATCCATAGTTTGTATTTAAAAATGAAAACTTTTTCTGATTTTATGATGTAATTGCAATAATTCTTCCATCCTTTCCACGCACATTTCATCTATACTGATTGTCTGTCTGCATGTTTTTAATCTTTAAGTTTCCTCTTTGCTTGGATAAAGTTGAAAACTAAAAAACAATTTTGGTTTCTTATCATATTTCCTATATGATTGTGTTTCCAAAACATTTCTATTTGTTCTTTCTAGTATCATTACTAATGCTTTTCTAATTGTTAAGATGTTGTGTTTTGTTTGGTTTCAGAAAGGAGCAAGGAAGAAACAGAAGCTAATGGATCCCCTGACTGATAGTTGGGAATCCAGTATGGGACTGAGTCAGACCCCCTAAACATGTGTCTCAGCTAGAAGGCCTGAGCAGTCTAAGGGACCTCATACAGTGGAACCAGGATGTAGTCCTGGTACACAAAAGGACTTTGCTTTGTTTTGCGGGCACATCCCCCATGGAGGGATACGCCTCAACCTAGATACAGAAGAAAAGTTCTAGTCCCTACTCCAAAAGACTTGACAGATTTAGATGACCCCTCCTGGAGGGCATCACCCTACATGAGGATTGAGGGAGGGTGGGAGAGAAGGGTGGTCTGGGTGCATGTGAGTTTGGGAGAGAGGGGAAAAGGGAGGGAGGGAGGCAGGGAGAGAGGGAAAGATGAAGGGAGGGAGAGGGAGGGAGGGAGAGAGAGAGAACTGGGATCAACATGTAAAATAAAAATAAATAAATAAATAAATAATTTTTTATTTCACTACACATTCCAAGCATAGCAAGTTTTATAGCAATTATTCCTTAGAAACCTGAATATTGTGATGTGCTGTAGTCTGGGTCCCATGTGAAGGCTTGGTTCAAAACAACAACAAAAAAGAATGTAATAGTTACCTCAGAGATCAGAGCCTTGCCTTGTTCATCAGAAAGGCTTTTTCTGGTAGCAGATGAGAACTGATTCATAGACCCACAGGAATATATTCAGAAAGAGAATCTAAATTGGAGGTCTCCACCAAATCCCTCCCTACAGTGATGAGAACCCCAAGGAAAAGGGGGCGGAGGGATTATAGGAGTCAGAGGGAATGGAGGACACATGGCTCACCTAATCAGCCAGGCAGTGCTTAGTTCCTGATCATTTACCCAGCTTTTCTATTTCCAGAATTTCCTCAGTTTGTGTTTTCTTTATTGTCTCTAGTCCAGTTTTGAGATCATGAACTGTTTGAATTGCTTCCTTCATCTGTTTTTTTTTTTTTTTTTTTTTTGGGGGGGGGGCTTGGTTTTTCTTCCTTTTTTTATTTATTTTTTTTTTCATTTTCTCTTTGAGGGCTTCTATCATTTACATGAAGTTATTTTTAAGGTCATTCTATTCTGCTTCATCTGTGTTGGGATGTTCAGGTCTTGCTGGTGTAGAATCCCTAGACTCTGGTAGTGTCATATAAATCTCTGTGTTGTTGGGTGTGTTCTTATACTGATTTCTTTCTATCTCTTCTTCCAGCAGGTACAGGTGAGTTCTCTCCCTCTTCTGGAGGGTATAGGTTCAAAGGCTATCTTCTCTTCTCTCCTGAAGGGTGAAAGGGCAAGACAGGAATGGCAGACAACACTGGATGCCCGATCTCTCTCCTGGAGGGTGGAGGGACAAGGCAGGGATGGCTGCCAATGGTGGATACTTTGTTCTGCCTCCAGGTTCCTATGGACGATTTGGTGGCAGGAAGCATCTAGCAGCTGTGGGTCAGGGTACTTAAAAAGAGAGAAGAGGCCTGGAGGAGCCCATGGTATTCACCTCTCTACCAGAGGAAGATGGTGGGGCAAGAAAGGAATGGTGGCCTATTGTGGATCCTTTGTTTTGCCTCCAGGTCCTTCTAGGGGATTCAGTGGCAGAAAGCATCTGGCTGCTGCAGTCAGGGGACTCAGAGGGAGAGGTTGGCTAGAGGAGACCAGTTACTCACCTGTTTCTCTACTAGAGGGTGGAGTGGCAACACAGGAATGGTGCCTGATGGCAAATGCTTTGTTCTGTCTCCAGGTTCCTCTGGGGGATTTGGTGGTAGGAAGTGTCTGCTATATTGTTTGACTTTCTACATATTTACTTGTATTTTCTAAGAGTCTTGGGTGATCAAGACTATCATTTGCTTGCAATAAATAACATTTAACACAACAATATTTTCATAACTGTAGAAGAAGGACAGAAGAAAAAAGGATTGGGAGTGTTCTGTTAAAGTATGATTCCCTATAATGTCAGAGGCTACTCCTATAACATCTCACCAACATGAATGCCTAAATATTAGCTGCATATGGAAAACAGCAAAAGACATACCTCAGTGAATGGAGGAAAGCCAAACCTTATAAAAAAAGTTACAGAAAAATAAGTAATGTTGACAGCAGAAGAAAACCTTGTACTGAGGGACCCCACACCAGTGGGTTATCCAGTAATAAATAGCTCTGAAAACATGTTAATAAAAGGAACATAATACAAACTAAGCAAATTATGCACCTGAATTTCAGAATATGTGTGTATAAACATATACATCATATATGTAAACATGCATATGACAATATTGGCTAAAAGAAGAGGCTATACATTGGACAGAAATTTAAATATATTCTAAATTCAAAAATAAAATATTTTTGAGTAATCATTTTTTCCATACTAGGATCTAAAACAATATTAATTTTTCAGCATTTAATAGAAAATCAAATATATAATTAATAATTAATCTGCAATTTTAAAGTTGAAATATAGATTCTACTTTAAATATATTGTTATAATAGAAAGGGAGAGATAGAGTAAATTGAAAATCAATAATGAGAAACAAGAATAAAGGAGCAAGAGAAAAACAGGGCAGTGAAGTACAAAGCTATTATAAATAAAAGTGGATTTGAGATAAAATCCAATTTAAATTTCCTCTGTAGCACAGCAACCTCACACAAGTAAATACTTAATAATACCTTCTTAACTTCAGATTTGTTATTTTGTTCTATCTTGTTTCAATGTCAAAAAGGCATTCTACTGCTATAAAAATAACAAGTCATTGCCATAGAAACATTACAGCTTTTTTGGTATGTTTGTTTAAAACAGTGATTTAAAACTCATTTGCAAACATTGCTTATGAAATTCCTGTGTCTACAGTCTTGGTAGTCCTGATTTAGTAGTTGAGACTGTGGCTGGGACTCTGCTATAATGCTCTGAAATTTGTTGTTATAAGTTGAACCATGATTTTCCTCCAAATATGTTAAGATTAACATAATTTTTCCCTCAATATTACTAAGCTAGGATTTCCTAGAAAACAAATAGACCAAACAAATGTGATGGGTTTGTTTCTTCTACCTCCTCTCTCTCTCTCTCTCTCTCTCTCTCTCTCTCTCTCTCTCTCTGTCTCTCCCTCTCTCTCTCTCCCCCCCTATGTCTCTGACACACACACACACACACACACACACACACACACACACACATGCATTTTCTTTTTTCAAAACGTCTACTCTGGGACCAAAAAAAAAAAAAATATCTGTGAGTAATTGAATAAGTAATCTAGGGAGTGGAGATCCAGTATCCAGATCAAGGTAGGATCAATGAAACTGTAATGTGTATTAGTTTTGGGGTAGATTGTTTGGGAGTTTTGTACATGTATTTGGTATATCAAGAAGTTCTTTGGAAAACCTGAATTTCACACACACACACACACAAAATTTCTTATCAGCTAATCTTGCTTATAAGATTTTAAATATATTATTTTGTATTAATATGTAAACAAAATAGTAAAAACTCTGAATTGGGGGGTATATGAGTTTATGTGTGTCATGGATTCATATATATGTGTTCATTTTCATAAGTGTATCTTGTAATAGAATCAATGTGACAATAAGGCCAAGCCAGAGGTGAATAGAGGTACTGTATATGAAGAGTGACCTAAGGAAATTGATATTAACAGTTAATATAAAGTAATATATTATATCTTTTATTAGGAGAGTTGAAAACATTAGACAATGATTCCCAGGTAGCATATGATTTTCCTCAGATTAGTTTGTGTTTTTGGTCAGTATCTATATTAGTAAAACCATTGAAAAATGTCATTGTGCCATTTAGCATACTCACAGTTTTAACTAGTTTAAAACTGCAGTTGTGTAGCCCCTCTAAAATTACATTGCATATATTCAGTGGTAGACAAATGGAGGAATTTACACAGCATCACTATTCATCTGAAAAATGAGAGAATAAATCATGATTATTATTATTAATATTAATAATTTTGTATAACTAAGTTGCTGTGAAACAATAATTTATTCTCAGGGAGTAGCAGTTGAAAAAATAAAACACATGGGAAATATTGATAACTGTTATTAATATAGTAATAAATATGAAAATATATAAAATTTCAGGAAAGAAATATATATCAAGTGTAATACCTAAGAGCCTAATATTTGATAACAGATTAGTTATGGGAAGAATCTTGGTGAGACAAGAGTTTGACAATTTATAATGCTGTAAATTATGAAGATTTTACCTACAGAAAACAAAGTCAGACTAGAAAATTTGAGGAGCTACTGATTTTCAATTTAAAAAGAGCCAGCATTAACTCTTTTTTTTTCTTTCTTTCAGTTTGAGTCATATACATAGAGTGGGTATTTTAATGATTCTTTAGGTGTATAATAACTTATACTTAAAAATATAACACACTGTCATATTTATATTTTTCTCCTAAATTCTATTTCAATGTTAAGTAAGACAGACCCTATTAAGTCACCAAAGTCCCTATTAAGACATGACTTAATATTTTGAAGAAATATAAACATGAACTTATCTACTTATGTTTCATAGTCTTGATTTTAAGTTTGACTATATTTGTAATTAACTATAATCCAAGAGGTTGTCAAAGATGTTTTTCCTAACAAAATCTTTTCAAGTGAAAAGATCCACCCTAAATCTGGATCTTTGGAGTTTGGATGGCTCACTTTAAACCTGGGTCACACCTTCTAGCTGCAGAATGTACATAGAAGGAGGATGATCTTATTCTTAGCACATTTACCCTCACACTCATTGGCAAATTCCTTCTTTCATTGGTGCTCAGGCGTATGCTGAAGGCATCAAGCCTTGTGTATTGAAAAACTACTAAATTCTTAAACATTTTGTTCACATACAACAATTATCAGACTAGCTGGGTAACCGAATGATAGCCACTCCAATAAAAACCCTATATAATATAGATTATAATATACATGTGTATATATGGTATAAGTACTTCTATGTGCCATAGAAGATGTATTTTATACCATATACCCAATATACCATAAAATGAGTAAATATAATATTTTATACATATTAATATACATTTATTCTATCAGTTCTGTTTCTCTTGAGAACCCTGAATAATACACCACTTGTCTCAAAATAAGACTTATGTTCTCATATTCTTGACATTTAAAATTAGGGATCACTTCTTTGAGGTCTCATCATTCCAGACACTTCACAGGAGGTCATTATGCCAGGTTAGCATTGAATAAATCTGCATATGGTCATTTGTTTTTCTATTGTTGATCCTTGAAGACTTTCATTTGTCTCATCCAGATGGCAAAAATGGGTATATATTTTGTGAGCATCTGCAAGACAGTATTTAATACTCTCACATTCCTAAGAAATTATGTTCAAGCTGACACATGTTTTCATAACCAGTTTAGTTGAAATGTATAATGTCATTCTGCACAAACAAAATGTGAACCTATTGCCAGCTTGTTGATGTTCTTTAATTCTCTATCAGGAGGAAATGCATGTAAATTAATTTCTTTCAGCAAATTTAATTGACCATTCTATGTGTGTGTGCACTTTTGTACTTTATCCAAATGTTCTTAGAAGGAAAAGAGGAAAGATAGTAAAAGAAAATTTCAAAGTTTGATAAGAAAAATAAGTACGCTACAATGTATTAGATGATACTAACAACTTTATGTTCTCAAGTCCTTTTTTTGGCCAATATGATGCTGAATTAATGATTGATAAAAATCTGGCAATTTAAAATTTTTTAAGATATACATATATCCTTTTTGCTTCCTTTGTTCAAACAATTGTAACTACTTTACAAAAATTACATTAACATGGGAGAATAAAATTACTGCTGGATATTAGAAACCATTGTTTCCTTTTCACATAAAAATATGCTATTGATAGTTGCCATACACATTGTCCAGTAATGTAAAGTCTGAAATAAATTGGGATATTCCCCAAATCAAATTCCACATTAAAGGAAAATAGATTTTCATATAAACACTAGAGCACTCAATAGGGAGTGCTCCCTATTCCCATATTCTCCAGTGCATTTTTCCAGATCTTTTGTAAAGCTTTAAATTTATATTTCATGCCAATTTTGTTTTGTTTTTATTTATCTAAGGATGTGGTTTTCAATGTAAATAAGGTCAAAATTGAAAATGTAAACGAACAATGTTAGTATTAAATTACAATAAAATTTTTGTACAAAAATTCTGTACAAAAATTACAAAAAATATAATAAATATAGTAATATTATATTATAACCAATAAAATAAGCATCAATACATTTAGTCTATATGTAAACAATTATGCAGATAAGTAAATAAATGAAGTAAAATAGAAAAGTATTTCTCAAGTAGAAGTATTGCAATAATCTACATATATATGCCTCAACAGTTCATAGCATCTTTTTCTTTTTGTTCATTTTGTTGTATCTGTCCTTGTTTGTAAGTGTAATTTGCATCAAGCCATTTAGGTCCACAGTACAGTACATAAGGTGTATGGTGTAGTATTCCAGTGGAGAAGCATGAGTCACACTCCTAAGTAATTCCAGTTAGATTCACTAGTGTGCAGGGATTGCAATGATGACTGAGTCATTGACTGTTTGCTGCAATTCCAAAGGAAAACTATCTTCTTTCAGAACTGACTTTTGGAAGCTTACAATTGCCTATAGCTCTAGAACCAGGAACTACAATACTTATTTTTGTCTCTGTGGACACCTATTTAGAGATCATGGATACACACATATAATAATTTCAAAATCTTAAAAGTAAATGATTATTGTTTCTGTAATCTTCTCCTGAAAACATACATATATGCTTAATGCATAGCCATTGTAATAACATCAGATATGTGTAGGTGGGGTTTCTACCATGAAACTCCAGTTCCCCCCAAAATGCAGAGACTTAATATTATTTGTAAATGCTCAGCTGCTAGCTTAGACTTGTTACTAACTAGCTCTTATGTCTTAAATTAACCTATATTTCTTATCATCACTCTACCACATGGCAGTATGTTTTCTCAGCACAACATGTTTATTTTGGTTCTTGACATGCCTCTTTGGGCTTCCCCTGACTCCACCATTCCTAGCCTATTCTCAAATTGGATCTCCTGCCTAATATCTTCATTAGTCTAGTTATTGGCCAGTAAGCTTTTTATTAAACCAATCAGGAAGTAAGTTTGCAAAGACACATCTTCACAATATACAATGATTATTCTATAAGAGACATGGCAACTTGTGAAAATTCTGGCATCAATAGAATTCTCATTTTTTTTTAAGTCACAAAAATAAAAGCAAAGAAAGTATGAAGTTCTGTCATGTCTATAAAATTCTCAAGGTTATGGGAATAGTAGATGAAATATGGCATCTTAGGTATAGCTCATAAAACAGAAAAATGCTTTTAGAAGAATAAACAGGACATGGATTATTCTTAGTCCATTCATCATGCTGAATACACACTTCTCATGTAAGCTATTTTGGCAAAGGAAACTTGGGCAAAGACATGTAGGAACCCCATCATCTTCTCCATTTTTCCACATTTCTAAAATGATTCTGTGATAAAGGTGTACATTTTAACATTTTCTAGCTGACTCCCATATCACGTGGTTTAACTTCCAGCATATTTAAGTGAGAATATGCTGAGAAGGAAATGCACAAGTTTTCAGTGGAAAAGTTGCAATTATATTGCTAAATATAATGTTTCTGTTAAGTGTGAACTTTGCAGTCATTCAATGAAGAGAGAAAAATAATAGTTTAGGAGTCTGAGAAAACTGCTATAAATATGATACTACCTTCTACTTCTGCATGTCAAACTTGGCAGAGAGATGATTTAGAAAAATTTCAACTTCGTTTTAAAGGAATCCATAGAAGAAATGGTTTAGCCATATTCCCTAGACAAAGCTGATAGATAATGGATAAAATACAAATGTTGTTTTATTCACTATACTTAGTTTATTGCCTAGAGTTTAGTAAGTATCCCATGATGGGAGATGCAATTATGTATGTATGTTTCTCATACTGGTTAATGAATAAAGCACTGTTGGCCAATAGGAAATGAAGATAGGAGGGTCTAGGAGACAAGGAGGAAAGAGGAAGGAGTAAGGAGGAGTCAAGATGGAGAGTCTGCAGAGAACAGAACCGCCATTCCTCTGCTCTCGGTAAGACCACGTGAAAATACAAAGAGATGGATTAACACTTAAGACAGAGCTAGCTGATAAGAAACAAGTAACTGGCCAACAGCATGATATCAAATACAGAGTCTATGTGCGTTAATTGGGGCTGGTGTGGCAGTGGGACAAGACCAGGCAGCGGGAGGAAAAGCCTTACTCCTTACAAGCAATACATAAAACACAACATCAATACAGGCTACTTCTATGAATATATATATATATATATATATATATATATATATATATAGCCTGAGGGTAAAGAACTTCTTATATGCTTCATCATAATGCATAATGACTAGTTTGAAACTCTCATCATAAATGTATTATTAGTATGTTTAAATGTAGTAATATTTTAGTTTTGACACATGCTTAAGAGATTATTTTCATAATCTTGCACTTCAGTTTCCATATTTCCTTTATTTTAAACTGCACTTACTTTTCTGAAAGGAAGCATAGAAGTGGATCTGGGGGAGATGAGAGCTGAGGATGCTGTGAAGAATAGAGAAAGGGAAACTGCCTGGCATAGATTTTATGAGAGAAGAATTTTTTAAAATTAAGGTTGTTTATGTGGAAAACAAAAGATCTAGAATACCCAAAACAATAAAGGAACTTCAGGAGACATCAACATTCCTGACTTTAAGCTTAAATGAAGAGGTATAATCCTGAAAACACCTTGGTATTGGCATAAAAATAGACAAGTAAACCAAAGGAATTGAATTGAAAATCCAGATATTAACTCACACACCTACGAATACCTGATTCTTGTCAAAACAGCTAAAATTATACAATAGAAAGAGTAAAGCATCTTCAACAAATGGTGCTGGAATAACTGAATGCTGGTATGCAGAGGACTACAGATAGATCCATGTATATTGCCATGCACAAAATTTAAGTCCAAATGGATCAAAGACCTCTACATAAACCCAGACACACTGTACAACTTAGACGAGAAAGTAGAAGGTACCCTTGAACGAATTTGTACAGGAGACAGCTTCCTGACCATAACACCAAAAGCACAGACACTGAGATCGACAATTAATAAATCGGACCTCCTGAAACTTACAAACTTCTGTAAGGCAAAGGAAACAGACAACAAGGCAAAAAGTAAGCCCACCGAGTGGGAAAAGATCTTTATCAATCCCATATCTGACAGAGGGCCGATTTCCAAAATATACAAAGAACTCAAGAAGCTACTCACCAAAATACCAAATAATCCAATTAAAAAGTGGGGTCCATATCAGAAGAGAGAATTCTCAATAGAGGAGTCCAAAAAGGCTGAAAATCACTTTAAAAAGTGCTCAACATCCTTAGGCATCAGGGAAATGTTAATCAAAACAACTTAGAAATCCCATCTTACTTCTGTCAGAATGACAAAAAAAAAAAAAAAAAAAAAAAAAAAATTGACAGTTTATACTGGAGAAGATATGGAGAGAAGGAAACACTACTGTATTGCTGGGGGATGGGAGTACAGACTTATACAGACACTTTGGAAATCAGTATGTCAGATCCTCAGGAAAATGGAAACCATTCTACCATAGGATATGGCAATTCAAATTTAGGCATATATCCAAATGATGTACATCCATGTAACAAAGACATCTGTTCAACTATGTTCATAGCAGCATTATTTGTAATAGCTAGAACCTGGACACAACCTAGATGCCCCACAACAGAATAATGGATAAAGAAAATGCGGTACATTTACACAATGGAATATTACTGATTGGAAAAAACAAAAACAAAATTTGCAGAAAAATGGATGAAGCAATCCTGAGTGAGGTAACCCAGTCACAAAAAAGACAAACATGGTATGTACTCACTAATGTATGGATTTTAAACATAAACCAAAGGATCACCAGCCTATAGTTCACACAGCCAGAGAAGTTAGGATACAAGGATCATCATAAGAGATACTTTCAATGTCCCCCACAGAAGGCAAAAGGGATAAGAACTACTGAGCATATTGAGAGCTGTTGGGGGGGGAGTGAGTAGAGAGGGAGAAGAGAGGGAGTAATGACAAAGAGAAGGGGAGAATAGGAGCAGAGAGGAGAACATGAGGGGCCAGGAAGATTGAGTTGGGGAGAGGAATAGAGGAGAGCAAGAAAAGAGGTACTGTAATAGAGGAAGCTATTATGTGTTTGAAGAAAAAACTGGCACTAGGGACTACAAGGACCACGACAACTAACAATCAAAGCTATAGTGGAGATGCTACCTTAAATGGCCTTCTCTGATGATGAGATTGATAAATACCATATATGCCATCTTAAAGTCCTCATCCAGTAGGTGATGAAACAGAAGCAGACACCCACAGCTAAACCCTGAGCTGAACTCCTGGAATCCAGTTGCACAGAGGGATAAGTGGTGAGCAAAGGGATCAAGTCCGGGCTGTAGAAACTAACAGAGACAGCAGATCTAAACAAGGGGGATCTCATGGACCCCAGACTGATAGATAAGAATCCAGCATAGGTTTGACCCAGACTCCACGAATGTGGGTATCAGTTGGAAATCCTGGGCAGTCTATAGGACCTCTGGCAGTGGAACCAAGATATATCCCTAGAATATGAATGGACTTTGGGATCCCTTTTCTTAGGGATGGATACTCCCTTAGCCTAGAGACATGGGGGAGGACCTGTGCCCTAAGTCAAATGACTTGGCAGATTTTGATGATTCCCTCCTGAAAAGCCTCACTGTCCCTGGGGAGTGGGTGAGGAATGGGTAGGAGGAATGTTTGAGGGGAACCTTGGGAGGAAGGGAGGCTGAGGGATCTGAGTTCAATATTTAAAATTAGAAAAATAAATAAAGGATTTTTTTATTAAACATCATTTACGCAGACTTCATATTTTCATTTTAAAAACTTTAGTACAGCATTTTGCAACATAATTTGTTTAGGTAATATGGTCATGTTGTCTAAAATAGCTGTGATTTAAAATTTTCTTGGCATGGCCTTGACATGAGTATTTACCTGCCAGCCTAGTCCCACAACCATCTCAGTCCCAAACAACACACCAAGACACTATTAATTATAAAACTTTTGGCCACTTACTAGCATTTCTTATTGGCTAGCTCTGTATAAATTATTGATCTATGATTACTAATAATTTATTTATACCTATGTGGTCTTATCTTACAAAGAATGCCAGACACAGGTGTCCTCTCTTCCTGAGGTCACATTGTGACTTTGTACGAATTTTCCCAGAATCCTCTACCTTTCGTAGTTCCACCTATCTTGTTTCCCTATTGGCCAACAGGACTTTAATTATTTACAAATAAGAGTTAAATATTTACAGAATGGCATCACCCATCATCTCCTCTTCTCTATCAAGTAAAAAGAAAGTCTTTAACTTTAACATAATTAAACATATAACAAGATGACTATTAAACAAGAACTATAATTACAATATGTAGTCCAATAACATTTAGCAAGATTTAAAGAAAATATTTTATATATCTTATCTTGTGAGCCTTTATATGTAACTTATCTTTATCATAAATAAGGAAAACTATAAACATGACTATCTGTGTTGAACTCCATCAAAGACAACAGAAAAATAATATATAAAGTCTAGAATTGACAGAGTCAACACACTGCATGGTCAGTTACAGAAAGTTCTTCTATAATGCTCAATCTTTGGCCCATAGGCCACAGTGTGTATGGGATTGTCCTCAGCAAAGAAGGAAACTTTAAACTGTCCACCTCTATTGGATGTTTGCCATTCATTTTTCTCTATGTCCTGTAGAATGTCTGGCAGATTCTATCATGAAGCAGGAACCTTTAGCAATGTCCATCTTGTTTCAGCAGTCACTTTCCTGTGTGTCCTGTATGTCAATCTTATACAGCAGAAAGTCAAAGTCCTTTCTAAAGTACTTAGCAATATATAAATAGAGAAAATATTTACCTTTGTTCCCCTTTTATATCTAACTAGAGATCACTGTCAATACTAATAGTATATTTTCACCATTTGGATCACACCATTGACTGTGTTTTATAGTAAACCTGTCATTTGGTTGTTTGTTCCTAAAGGTTGTTTTGCTTTCTAGGGAGTTGGCTTTAACATTCTTAATTATCTATATAAGTGATATATTGATAGCAATCAAATAAATTTTGATGATTTTCACAAGATTTGTGCTGTATATGGTGTCTGCAAAGGCTCAAAAATAAAACGTAGACTAAGAGAAGCAGGTCTGATGTGCCATTGCTTTGTGATGGGTAAATGTCAAGAATTTAAATCAGGTCACCTGAAGTGGGTCTATAAGAAACTAGATTTTACATCATAGAGAAACATGCAAAGGTTATTACCCCCACTTTTATAAAAGGAGTGATTCATCTGCTATCTTGCTTTCCCATGTACTCTTCTGCACCTTTGTGGAACTATAATAGCCCAAAAAATACTGCAAATATGATAGATATAATTTGTCAAGGTTGGTCAGGTTCAACTTGCATCCTCTTTCATTATTTTGTAGGTCACCACACACACAGTGTAAAGTAACCTTTTAAAATATCATTGTTCCAAATTCCTCCAAAATAGTTTTGTTTGCTTCTTATATATGACTTAAAGTTATCAGTTTTTTTTTTTTTTGACATAATCATTCTTCCTTCAAAACTGCCTAGATGTGTTCTGAGCTGCATAATTTCTCTGAGGAAAGAAAAAACATTTATTGCCAATTTTCTTGGCCTAATCCACATATTTCTTTACTTGAGACTGGTGTTTTCCACCCAACATGGAGCACAAGGTCTCACTTGGTAATGTACCCCCATTCAGAAAATCTCTGCAGCAATTCCTTACTGTATAAACTAGTTATCTAGAAATTTTCCATTATTTCAGAAAGGTGCAATTTTTTTAAATTATGTAGAGATTATGTGCTCTTAAGGGAACTTTGAAAATTATGGGTTTTTCAAAGAAAGTCTTAAAAGCATTTATGGAAGTCCCCCCCCAAAAGTATTTTCAATAACTGGAGAAAAAAAAAACTTTGATTCTGTTAAATAGGTAACTCAAATTATTCTCTAGCGAAAGAACTGTCACACGTAAAATTTTCATCCCCTTAATTGTACTTCCTAAGGTTATTACGTATAATGTAAATTTGATGACATTAGTAGGCTACTTTATAGAAATGCAGAAATATAATATGTAAACAAGAAGGGCCAACTTGAAATGTTACCCCATTAGCAGATTTCAATGTGTCATGATTCAAGATTAGCCTTAATGATGGAATCATGCTAGCACACTTCAAATATGCCCAACATTTTAATAAATCAAAGCAGTATATTCTTTTACAATTTATATAAATCTTTAATATATTTTGCTTACATATCTGTTACATAAAACTAGTGACACAAAGTAAGATCATAAAATTATCAGTACCATTATTATTTCAGGGAAATTAAAAGATAAAATAAAACAACTACAACAAAAACAACACAAAAGCCACGAGTCCTATGAGTCTTCAGAGGAATAACTGACATGCAGATCCTTTAATGTTCTTCTTCAAAAATTCACCTCATTATATTTGACCAACATTGACATAATATGAAAATAGTAGCAGCAATAAAATGGCTTCCATATATTTTTGTAGTTTTTGCTTTGTGGTTTGTCTGTTATCTGATAGTATCTAATTATGTAACCCAGCCTGTCCTAAAACTGTCAGTTTTCCTCTGCCAGCCTCATATATACTAGGAGTCAATATATGCCACTTTGTGTGATTTTAAATATTAAATTTAATCAAGACAGTTTCTACCTTAACATTTTTCATCCATATAGCTATTTACAGAAAACAACAACAAATAACCACCACCATAAAACTGAGAGAAAAGGAGAGTAACTATCAAACTAATCTTGAACCAAGAAGTGTGTTCATGTACACAGAAAGTTAAATAATGAACCTGCCATATATATGGCGCTGACACTAACACAGACATTAGCCTTAGATACCACCACTATTAAAAGCACATAATTAAAGTTGCTAATGTGTTTGGATATTTTGGTGTATTTTTGAGGATATGAAGGTTATTTTTTTTTGATTCAAAGTAATTTCCTCTCTGACCCCTCCTTCCTCTCTTCACCTGGACTCTGAACTCAAAAGAGGTCAAGAAGGTGATGGGGAAAACCACAGATACAGCTGACCTGAGTTGTGAGAGATCACAGACTGTGGAGATCACAGACTATAGATAGCTATGGAACCTGCATGGGAATGAAATTGACCCTCTGAAAGTGGGTGACAGCTATATGGCTTGATTTGTTGAGGGGTTCAGGACCAAACCTAGATGCATGAAATGGCATTTGGGAGTCCATTACCTATGGTGGGATCCCTTACTCAGCCTTGATTGGGGGGGGGGTAGAGACTTGGTCTTGCCTCAAAAGGATATGCCAGACAGTGTGTACAACCTTGGAGTGGGCTTACCCAATATGGTGACAGAATGGGGGTGAGAAGAGAGGAATTAATGAGGTGGGAGAAGGAGGGAATGGAAACTGGGATTAGTATGTAAAATGAAGTATAATTTTTTTTTACAATTAAAAGCAGTAAAATGGGTAAACAGGATAAAAAAAAGAAAATAGATTCTTCTTTTATATTATTCTCCTCCCTCCATTCTTCCTAGCTCTGGCTGCCTCCTATTTCTAGGAGATCCATCCTCTCTATGACCCCTTCAGAGAAGAGATCATAGCCAAACAGAACAAAGCAAGATATGATAAAACAAGGCAACAGCTTCTGCAGTGAGCCTGGATAAGGACAATCAGTAGGAGGAAAAATCTCAAGAGCACTCAAAGAGTCAGGGACACACTAGATCCTATTGTTAGACTGACAAAAACATCAAGCTAACTGCCATAACATGTATGCAGAGGACATGGTACAAACTCATGCAGGCTGTAAGCTTTCCTATTTAGTCTGGAATTAGATTCATTGACCAAAAGAAATATTAAATACAACAAATCCTAAACACAAAATATCTAGGAAATGTGGGACATCATGAAAATGTATAGAAGAAGGTGCAAATAAACCAAGTTAAAGGTTCAGAAAACATATCCAACAAAATCATTAGAAGAAAACTTTCTAACCTGAAGGAGGATATGACAATGAACTAACACCAAATACCAAATAGACTGGACAAAAAAAAAATGTCTCCTCACCACATAATAATTAATACACCAAACATACCGAAGAAAGAATATTAAGAGCTATGAAGGAAAAAGGCCAAGTGACATATAAAGGTAAACATGTTAGAATTACAATGAACTTCTCCATGGAAAGTCTGAAAGCCAGTAGCTCTTAGAAAGCAATCTACAAACACCAAGAGCCCACAGATGTCAGCAGAGACTACTATACACAGCGAAATTCTCAATCACTATAGATGGAGAAAACAAGATATTCCATGAATAAAACAAAAAACAAACAAACAAAAAAAACCAGATTTAATCAATACATATCCACAATTCTAGCCCTACAGAAAGTTCTGGAAGGAAAATTCTAACCCATGGAAAGATAACAACTGTAGTGGGATATTCACTTTGTCTCCTTCTGTGGCACTGACCACGCCCATTGGGGTTGGAGCCATGGGCAGAAGTGAACTGTGGAAGGAGGTCTGAGGAGGAGGTGGGAAACTCTCTCTTGCTGGTGGGTTGCAGAGAGGAGAGTATTTGGTGGAGCCTGCTGGTGTTAATCTGTCTGGGTTATAAGTTATTTCTCCCCAAATAAACATCTATGGCCTATTTGTTTATCCTGATCCTTATTTACCTGCAATAGACAATACCCCCCAAAACATAGGTAGTAGTTAATTCCATTTTACCAGAAGCCAAAAGAACAAGCAGGGTGAATCTACACACAATACCACCACCACTGAAAAATCCAAAAGAAACAAGAATTTACAACCAATGATACTTAATTTCCCTCAATATTAATGGTCTTAACTTATCTATAAAAATATACAGGCTCATAGAATGGACAAGAAGACAGAATCCATCCTTCTGTTGCATACAAGAAACACACCTCAACTTTAAAGACAGATGATATCTGAGAGTAAAAGTGATGGAAAACACTCTCAAATAAAAGAGACCCAAGAAACAAGCAGATGTAGCTCTCCTAATATCTACCAAATTAGATTTCAAACTGAAATCAATGATATGATGAAGGTTATTTTATATGTAATACAGGAAAAATCCATCACAAAGTCTCAAATATGAACAACTATGACAAATATACAATGGCACCCACATATACAAAAGAAAAATTACTAAAACTCAAGTCTCACATAAAATCCTCACACAATTACAGTGGGAAACTTCAAAACCCCATTCTCACCACCAGACAGGAACAACAATGAGAAACTTATAAAAGAAACAAGACTATTAAAAATTATGACACAATTGGGTTTAACAGATATCTATATAACATCCCATCCAAACACAAAGGAATATAACTTGTTCTCATGTGTATACATGAGGAACATGGAGAGTTCTCTAAAATTGACCTCATACTTAGCAGCATAGTTAACAGATACAAAACTAAACAAAAGCAAATAAAAAACAAACAAACAAACAAAAACACCTCCTGTATCTTATCAGAGCATTATGTTAAAGTTGAAATTCAGCAACAACACAAATTACACAAACAAAACAAAATCATGGAAACTGACCAGTGCTCAATTGCACCTTTCTTGCATGCAGGAAGAAATAAAGAAATTAACGACTTACTAGAATTCAATGAGAATGAAGCCACAACATACACAAACTTATGGGACACTTTAAAAGCACTACTCAGAGAAAAGTTCATAGCACTAAGTGCCCACATGAAGAAACTGGAAGATAGTCGCATTAGAGAATTAACAGCACAATTGAAAGCTCTAGAAAAAAGAGGCAAACTCACCTCAGAGGAATAGATACCAGGAAATAATCAAATTGAGGGAGGAAATCAATAAAGGATAGACAGAAATCAACAACAACAACAAAAAAAATACAAAGAATCAATGTAATGAAGAGTTGAGTCTTAGAGAAAATCAACAAGATAGACAAAACATTTTGCCAATTAACCAAAAAGCAGAGAGGGATCATGCAAATTAGCAAAATCAGAAATGAAAAGAGGGACACAAGAATGACACTGTGGAAATCCAGAGACTCATCAGGCCATACTTTGAAGATCTGTACTCCACTAAATTAGGAAATTTAAAGGAAATGGACAATTTTCAGGATACATATTCCTTACCAAAATTAAATCAAGAACAGATAAGCAATTTAAATGGACCTATAAACAGTAATGTAATTGAAGTAGTCATTAAAAGTCTCCCAACCAAAAAACAAAATGAAAGTCCAGGGTAGACCGGCATCAGTGCAGAATTCTACCAGAAATAGAAATAACAGCTAACACCAATACTCCTCAAAGTGTTCCATATAATAGAAGAAGACTGCTTATGGCCAAACTCTTTTTACAAGGCTAAAATTACCTTGGTACCAAAGCCACACAAAGATAGTACTAAGAAAGACAACTGTAGACCAATATCCCCCATGAACATTGATGCAAAAATACTCAATATAATATTGACAATTCCAATCCAATCAGAGAAATAACCTACCATGACCAAGTAGGCTTGATCCTGAGGCTGCAGGGATTGTTCAACATACAAAAAAAAAATCTATCAAAATAATCCACCATATAAACAAAATGAAAAGGGAAAAAAACATATAATCATCTCAATAAATGATGAAAAAGACTTGACAAAATCCAACACCCCTTCAACATAAAGATCTTGGAGAGATCAGGGATAACAGGAACATACATAAATATAATAAAATTAATATATCAAAAACCAAAAACAAACAGCCAACATCAAACTAAATGGAGAGAAAGTCAATGTGATTCCTCTAAAATCAGGAATAAAATATGGCTGACCTCTCTGTCCATATCTCTTCAATATTGTACTTCAAGATCTAGATAGAGCATTAAGACAACAAAAGGTTATACAAAATGGAACAGAGAAAGTCAAACTTTTTCTATTTATAGATAGATGATATGATAGTTTCTGGAAGTGACCTGAAAAGCTCTAGTAGAGATGTCCCTCTGCAGATAAACAATTTTAACAAAGTGTTAGGATACATGATTAACTAAAAACAATTATTTGACCTACTATAAACAGAGAATATGTGGCTGAGAAAGAAATCAGAGAAACATCACCTTTTACAACAGCCACAAAATACATAAAATATGTTGGGGTAACACTAACCAAAAAAGTGAGAGACCTGGATAGCAAGAAAATTGAGTCTTTCAAGAAAGAAATTAATAAAACTAGAAAATGGAAAGATCATCCATGTTCTTGGATAGGTAGGATCAACATAGTAAAAATGGCAATTTTGCCACAATCCATGTACATATTCAATGCAATCCCAGCACAATGCTTCACAGACCTTGTAAGGACAATACTCAACTTTATATGGAAAAATAAATTACCCAGGTTAACAGATATAACCCTGTGATATAAAATAACTTCTGGAGGCATCACCATTGCACACTTTAGCCTCTATCATACAGCTATAATCCTGAAAACAGGTTGGTATTAGCCAAAAGTATAGACATACACCAATGGAATCCAATTGAAAAACCTGATATTAACTCACACACCTCCAAACAGCTGATTTTTGAAAAAAGCAGCTAAAATTATAGAATGGATAAAACAAAGCACCTTCAACAAATGGTGCTGGCATAACTGGATGCTGGAGTGTAGAAGGCTGCATTAATATCCATGAACAAAACTTAAGTTCAGAGACGTTTCCTGCACTGAATAACCCAGTAAGACCCATGTTCTTGGATAGATAGGATAAATAAAAAATGGTAATCTTGCCATAAGCAATCTACAGATTTAATGCAATCCTCTTCAAAATCCTACCACAATTCTTCACAGACCTTGAAAGAACAATACCCAACTTTATATGGAAATCAACAGAACCAGGATAGCCAAATAACCCTGTACAATAATGGAACTTTGAGAGGAATCACCATTCCAGACTTAAACACTATTATCGAGATATAGTCCTGAAAATGCCTTGCAAAAATATTCTTGCAAAAATAGACAGGAAGAACAATAGAGTTAAAAACCCTGATGTCAACTTAACCCACACTCCTACAGACTCCTGATGTTTAACAAAGACACTAAAATTATACAATGGAAAGAAGAAAAAATCTTCAACAGATGGTTATGGCATAATTGGAAGCTGACTTGTATAAGATTGCAGATAGATCCATTTCTATGGCCATGTACTAAACATATGTCCAAATGGATCAAAGAACTCAACATAAATCCAGCCAGACTGAACATCTTAGAAGAGAAAGTGGGAGACCCTTTTGAATTAATTGGTACAGAAGAACTCTTCCTGAGAATAACACCAGTAGGACAAACACTGAGATCAATAATTAATAAATGTTACTTCCTGAAACTGAAAATCTTCAGTAAGGTAAAAGACACAGTCAATTAAAAAAAAAAAAAAAAAAAAAAAAAAAAAAAAAAAAAACAGCAGCCCACAGACTGGGAAAAGATATTCATCAATCCCACAGTCAAAATATACTAAGAACTCAAGAAGCTAGTTACAAAAACACCAAATAATCCAATTAAAAAGAGGGGTAGAGTAGTAGAGAATCCTCAATAGTGGCATCAAAAGTGGCTGAAAGCCATATAAGAAAAGTTATCAACATCCTTAGCCATCTGGGAAATGTGGGAAATGCAAATCAAAACAACTCTTAGATACCTTCTTACTCCTGTCAGAATGGTTAAAATAAAAGCACCAGTTTATGCTGGTGAGGATGTGGAGAAAAGGATACATTCCACCATTGCTGATGGGAATGCAAATTCATACAGCCACTTTGGAAGTCAGTATGGTGGTTCCTCAGGAAAATGATTATCAGTCTACTACAGGATCCAGCAATTCCACTCTTAGGCATAAACCCAAAAAATTAATATTCATACATAACGATATCTGCTCAACTACGTTAATAGCAACATTTTTTTTTTTTGGAATAGCCAGAATTTGGAAGCCACCCAAATGCCCCTCAAATGAAAAAATGGATGGAGAAAATGTCGTACATTTACACAATGGAGTCCTACTTAGCGGGGGGGGGGGAATGGAATCTTAAAATTTACAGGCAATTGGATAGAACTAGAAGAAACCATCCGAAGTGAGGTAACCAGCCAACAAAACACAAACATGGTATATACTCACTCATTTAGATTTTAGACATAGAGGAAAGCATCACCAGGCTACAGTTCACATAGCCAGGGAAGCTAGGAAACAAGGAGGACCCTAAGAAATACATACATTCCCCCCACAGATAGACAAAGGGAGAAGAGTTCCTGAGCTAACTGGGAGAGGTATGGGGGTGGGCAGTAAGGGTAAAGAGAGTTAGAAGAAAGAGAATGGGAGACAGGAGGAATGAGGAGAACACAAAATAGCAGGAAGATTAAGTCACAGGAAGAATAGTGGAGAGAAAGAAAAGAGCTGTCACAATAGAGGGAGCCATTATAGGTTTAAAGAGAAATCTGGCATCAGGTAAATATTCATTGATCTATAATAAAGAACCCAATTAAGAATCTAAGCAATAGTGGAGATGCTACCTTAAATGCCCTTCCTTCATAAGGAATTTAATGACTACCTTCTATGCCATCCTCAAGTCTTTATCCAGTCGCTGATGGAAACAAAATAAGACTCCCACAGTTAAACACTGAGTTGAACTTCTAGAATCCAGGTGCAGATCTAGAGGTGAAGTGGTGAGCAAAAAGGTCAAGACCATGCTGGAAACACCCACAAAAACAGGTACCCTGAATAAGGGGGAGCTTATGGACCCCAGACTGATAACTGGAAAACCAGTATAGGAGGGTCCCAGATCCCTGAATGTGTGTCTCATTAGGAGGCCTGAGCAGTCTGTGGAAATCTGGTAGTGGAATCAGGATGTATCCCTAGTTCAGGATCGGACTTCTGGATCCCATTCCTCATGGAAGAATACTCCCTTAGCCTAGAGACACTACAGATGTCCTATGCCCTACCCAATGTGGCAACAGATTTTGATTATCCCTCCTGGGAGACAGCACCCTCTGTTTGAATGGATGGGAATGGTATGGGCTAATGTTAGGGAGATCCTGCATGGATGGGAGCAGAGGGAACTAGGATTGATATTTACAATAAGAAATATTTTAATAAGATGAGACTGATGCAAAACTTTCAAGTTAAATTAAAAAAGAGATAAAAGAAAATGTTAACTCTAAATAGATCAAATACCTCAACATAAATCACGCCACACTGATCCTCTTAGAAGAGAAAGTTGGATTATTCTTTAATAAATTGGTACATGGGAATCTATTCCTGAACATAAACCTGTAGCACAAACACTGAGATCAACAAACATTAATAAGTGGGACTTCTAAAATCTGAGAAGCTTCTGTAAGGCTAAAGATACAGTAAACTAGACAAAATTGTAGCCCACAAAATGGGGAAAGAGGTTCACCAATCCCACATCTGACAGAGGGTTGATCTCCAAATTCTACAAAGAACTCAAGAAGCTTGTCACCAAAAACACCAAATAATCCAATTAAAAACTGGGGTAAAGAACTAAATAGAGAATTCTCAATAGAGTCCAAAAAGGCTGAAAGACACTTAAGAAAGTGCTCCACATCCTTAGCCATCAGGGAAATGCAAATCAAAACAACTCTTAGATACCATCTTACTCCTGTCAGAATGGCTAAAATAAAAAACAACAATGATGGTTTATGCTAGACATGATGTGGTGAATGGGGAAAACTCCTCCACTGCTGGTGTGAGTTCAAACTTGTACAGCCAAATTGGAAATCAGTATGGCAGTTCCTCAGGAAATTGGGAATCTGTCTATCTCAAGATTCAGCAATTGCAATCTTAGGCCTATACCCCAAAAATTCACATTCATACAACAAGGGCATCTGTTCAACTATGTTCATAGGTGCATTATT
The DNA here is from genome assembly GCF_943737965.1 of Phodopus roborovskii. Classification (NCBI taxonomy): domain Eukaryota; kingdom Metazoa; phylum Chordata; class Mammalia; order Rodentia; family Cricetidae; genus Phodopus; species Phodopus roborovskii. The sequence continues at coordinate 240,435 of NW_026125102.1, forward strand.
TTTAATAGCCAGAACCTGGAAGCAACTTATATGCCCCTCAACTGAAGAAAATGTGATACGTTTATATAATGCAGTCCTACTCAATGGAAAACAAAAACAAAAACAAGAGTAAATGATGGGAGATGTCATTCTGTATATGTTTCTCATACTGGTTAATGATTAAAGCACTGTTGGCCAATTGGAGAGCAAGAAAGGCGGGACTAGGAGACGAGGAGGAAAGAGGAAGTAATATGGAGGAGTCAAGATGGAGAGTCTGAAGAAAGCAGAATGCCAGCCGGCTCCCCATAAGAGAAGACCACGTGGAAATACTAGACTAACAGAAATAGGTTAATAATTAAGAGAGAGCTAGCTGATAAGAAACTAGCAATGGGCCAACAGAATTATATCAAATACAGAGTCTCAGTGTGTTAATTGGGGCTAGAGCAGCAGAGGGACCAGACTGGCGGCGGGAGGAAAAACCTTACTCCTTATATATGGCGTCCACGTGGCTAATAAGAACTTCTACTTAAAATTTAACAAAAGCTTAAAAAAGTGTTTTGAAAACAAAAGAAGAGAGACAAGCAAGGTTTCTTGGTAGCAGCAGTTTTCTTGGTTTAACTGTGCTTTGCCAGAGACAAGCAGATATTTGTGCGGCACCTTTAAGGGAGGATTCCTGACTCAGCTTAAGTGGCAAAAAAAAAAAACAAAACAAAACAAAACAAAACAACAACAACAACAACAAAAAAAAACCCTAAGGCTTTTAAAAAAGCATTGTTAACAATTTATTGGTGTGTACGAGAGCTTGCAATAGCAGTGACGACATCTCCAAGCCAGCAGCATGCAGACCAAGGCAGTGAGAACAGTTCTCAGTGCTGGCAGTAAAATAGCCGTTGCCATCCTTGAAAAACCATGGCAAAAACAACTATGTCTTTCACTTTAGCAATGTTGTTTTTTACCAGATAAAGATTAGTGGCCAGACAAAGATAAAGATTTACAGTAAGGACAGATTCACATTAAGAAAAAACACTAAAGGTTACAGTGTGGTCTAAAATATACTTAGGCTTGGAAGAAAAAGAAAAAAATAAATAAATAAAATGGTTTTAAAAATACAGCGAGGAACTGGGTGTGGTGGCACAGGAATTTAATCCCAGCACTCAGGAGACAGAGGCAAGCAGATCTCTTATGATTTCAAAGTAAACCTGGTATGCAGAGTGAATTCCAGGACAGATAAGAGTCACAAGGAGAAACCCTGTCTCTAAAAATAGAAAAGAAACAGAATAATAAAAAAGCCACAGATGGAGAGAATTTGGATACTGTACTGTATTATATTATCTTTGTATTGTGTGACTGCTGAGGAAACAACAACTGTTAAAACAAATGCTGTTGAATTAATTCAATTCATATATTTTAAAAATGCTTTGACTCCAAAATTTAAGTTCAAGGACAAGTTACTGGAGAAAAGGATTTCTATTTTTGTTTCCACAGAAAATAAAAAGCTGTGGATTCCTTCCAGACTAATGTGGTTTGATCAAGCCAGACCCCCTGAATCAGCATTCTTGGTGATCCAACATTCAAAACACCTGGGGCAAAGCAGCCTTACAGACTACAGCCAGGAGTTCTGCATCTTCTTAGGATCCCCATAACAGCGCCCCCTGTCAGCAGGAAGTAGTTTGGAAAGAATGACACCCAAATTCCCAGATATTGTTTATAAATATGTGTTTTCATTTAAATGGACTTGGTTATAAATGGGTAATGATCACAGCCAATTATTTTTAAAGATAAAAAGGGAATTATGGTATCAATATGACTACTTTGTTTTGGAATGCATTTTCATTTATTGATACAATTAAGGTTAATTTTGTGATATGTATAGTTCTCCTTTTGTTTAGGCATTGGGTTTGCATAGCTTATTTAGAAATGTAATGTATAATTTAGTACAGATTATAGATTGTTACCTATAATAGTCAAAACTTATAGTTAGATGAGTTAGGTTTTCTAGATATACCGAGATGTATTTGAGATGAATAGGCATTCTTCAAAACTTTCAAAGACATACAGAATATGGCATTTAAAATAGTTTAGGGTTTTTGTTGACAGTGAGACATAACTGCTCCTGGCAATACCAACTGCGTTAGAAAGGAAGATGAACCATGAAGAAATGCGTTATGGAGCTTGCTTTCAATATGGAAAGACATTTGGACAAGATACTGTTCTTGTCTGGACTGTTTGACATTATGCTGTATAAACTGGACATGCAGGACCAACTACATTATATCAAATACAGAGTCTCTGTGTGTTAATTGGGGCTGGTGCAGAGGCTGGACAAGACCGGCAGTGGGCAGAAAAACCCTACTCCTTACAAGTAAACAAAACAAAATTAAAAAAAAAAAAAGAAAAAGGAAAAGCCAACCTAAGTAAGGTATCCCAGGCACCAAAGTCAAACATTATGTACTCACTCGCATATGGATTTTAGACATAGAGGAAAGGATCACCAAGGTACAATTCACACCACCAGGGAAGCTAGGAAACATGGAGGACACTAAGAGATACATACATGTTCCCCCACTAATGGGAAAAGGGACAATATCTTCTGAGCTACCTGGGAGCAGGGGAGGGGCAGTGAGTGTAGAGGGAGTTAGGAGAAAGAGAATCAGAGACAGGAGGGGAGAGAACATGAGGGCATGGAAAGATTAGGTTGCAAGAATAATAGTGGAGAGTAAGAAAAGAGAAACCTTAATAGAGGAAGCAATTATTCATGTAAAGAACAATCTGACACTATGGAAATGTCCAGAGATCTACAGTGATGACCCTCACCTGAGAATCCAAGCAATATTGGAGAGGCTACCTTAAATGCCCTTCTCTGATAATGAGATTGATGACTGCCTTATATGTCAATTTAGAATCTTCATTCAGTAGCTAACAGATGCATAGGCAGACACCCACAACTGAACACTGAGCTGAACTCCTGCAATCATGTTACAGAGAGGTAGAAGTGATGAGCAAAGGGGTCAAGACCAGGCTGCAGAACCCCATAGAAATAGATGATCTGAACAAGAGGGAGCTCATGAACTCTAGACTAATAGCTGGGAAACCAGCATAGGACCGACCCAGACACCCTGAAAGTGGGTGTCAGTTAGGCCCTGGGCAGTGAATGTATGAAACCTCTGGCAGTGGAACCAGGATATATCCCTAGTGCAGGAAGGGACTTTGCAAACACATTATCCATGGGGGTATACTCCCTTAGCCTGCAGACATGGGAGAAGCATAGGTCCTACCATAATTGACTAGACAAAATTTGATGATACCTCATGGATGACCTTACTTCCTTGGGTGTAGATTGAGGATTGGATGAGGGTTCACGTGGAGGGCAGGGAAGGATGGAAGAGAGAGAAAACTGGGTTTGGTATGCAAAATAAGAAAAAAGTATTAAATAATAAAAAAGAAAAAAATAATGTCAAACAGTCTATGCCTCAATTTAAAGATAAAAAGTCTATGTAGTCAAGAAAGTGTAAATGAAGAAAGATGCTTCTCTGGAGTCTCAAAACTCATGACTTACTTGCTTCAAAATTTAAGAACTGAAGCATTTTATTTAACAAATAAAGATGAAATTTCTATGAATATTTTATCAGGTCAATGTTCCTTCATAACACATTTGCTAAAGGCAAGGTTTTAAAATATTTATAAATATCAATAATTCTTATATATTATTATATCTTAAATAACAAATATTTTAATAAATGTATAATGAAATAAGAAGAAATAATGCCAGAGTTTAGGTTGACAGATACATTAAAGTGAGGTTACACAACACTATAAATGTTAACAAAGTGAAACTGAATATTTGAGGATTAATTCCTACAAAATTTTTGTTATGTTTCCCTATTCAAACTTTTAAGAAATTTAGCCTGTTAAGGAAATATTACAAAATTTACCAATGTGCTCAGAGACAATATTGATACTTCTGAGTGAATACTGCTTTCAACTCTTCCCCAGAGTAGAACTGTAGAACTCTTTCATGACAGACCTTTGAATAGGACTATGTCAGTATAAATGCACAACACACACAACACCACCACACACACACACACAAAATAAAATTTCATTTTACCCAAAGGTTATATGTAATGCTAAGAAAACTCTTTTTAGAAGTTTGTAAGTAAGTAGACCTGATAGGAAGAGGAATCAAATTACAGAAAATGCAAAAGAAGTGTGCCATATATCCATAGACCTTGAGAGAGTGAGGACAAAATGTTATTGTAATGATCCACCCTTTTTAAATGTATGCTTCAAACACAACACTAGAGACAGGAAGAACAAAATGTCACTGCAATAACCCACTCTCTATCAGAGAGACAGCATCTACCTGATAGAGGCTCTAGATACAAACTCAGGAGTGCCCAGATTCTAAATCTTATTCATACACTGACAATAACTTTTGTGATTTATCATTACATTCATAATTCTTTGTTGTTATGAAGTAGTTACTAACCAAGGCATTGAAGGTATGTCTCAGACTCAACTCTGAGCTTCTCTTTGATTGTTATTCCTATCTTCCTCTCCTCCCACTCTTTTATTGTAACTCTAACAATTGCTGAAATTTGACTCAAAAGCAAAACCGAATTTACAGATTTGCAAAAATCCCCATATGCATTCCTCTCAACTTTATATTAGACTAAGAAATATTTATGTCCCACTGTCTTACATGGGGAAATTACTTAGAGCTGACATTGGCTGCCAGCTTTATGGTAATTTTAATGAAATGTTCTCCAGGTCCTCCAAATATAAAGAATGCTTAAAATGTGGATGATGCTCAATAATTGAAGGGATACAACCAACAAGGGAGGCATGATGCAGTAATAAGCAGCCAAAATTTTTGTAAAGTGAATTTTCTTCCAACATCATTTCCACTTCTTTTTATACTCTGGATAAACTATCCTACATAGTAGTGAATAAGTAATAACGAATCATATCCCAGCTGTAAGCCATTTTGTGGTTGGCAAAATAAGGAGCATCTAGAGATTTCCCATCATATATAGCATTGTATATGACAAGTGAAAACTAGCAGGTTTCCATGAATAGTCCAATACAAGGAAACTAGAAACCACAACTTCAGGGCTCAATTATTTACTCAATTATTTAATCAAGGATTAAAGTATCCATCGTAATAATTTATTTTATCTTATGACTGTAGAGAAATTAGCTACCCTCCAAAATTGTTTATTCCTGCCTGTAAAGTCAATTTTCATGTAGTATTTTTATATGTGAGAAGTGTATAAACTTAACTGTGGGAAGCCACAGCCCCAAGATGGCACCTGGCTGGATGCCAGGTAGTCTGAGCTTAGCTGTAAACAAGCCTTATTTGGAAGTGCTTGATGGATCTGGTGGGCCTCCTCCTTCTGTGGCCTACCCGGGATTGCCAGGAGGCATGCGCTGATTGGGCAGTGAGTGCACATTTAAGGGCTTGCTGGTGCTGGGGGAGGAAGAAGCTGATGTAAAATGTTACTGAATAAACTGCTTGAAGAAGAGTCGTGGTTGTGTTTCCTTGCTGGCCAAAGTAGATGCGACAAGTGGTGGCCCTTATGGGGATCTTCTCTCTGTGGGTGAATGGCTCAGAACTTCCTTCACTCAAGGTAGTCAACTGGTAAGTCCCAGTAAGGTGGGACCAAGTTAAGGACCTCGGTAAAGAGGCAATAAGGTCTCCAGTAGGAATGATAAAGTTCCGTGATTGGACAAGGTAAAACTAACCAAAAGTGAAAGTATGGGGAATTCGACATCACAACCCATTTATCTTGCTCTTCACAACTCATTTATCTTGCTCTTCAGGAAAAGTTGCATTCTAAGGGACTGAAGCTAAAGAAGAGTACATTTGAAATGTTTCTAGGGGAGGTTGAGAGTGTGGCCCCCTGGTATTCTGTCTGGGGCAATCTTACTGCCATTTGCTGGGACAAGCTTGGGAGAGATCCAGATTTTGCCTTGGAACAGGGAATGCTAAAAAGAGGGGCTTGGCCTATTTGGAAACTTGTTCGCAGCTGCCTAGAGGATCAAAGAAGCTGCAAGGCTGTTGAAAAGGGACAAGAGGTGTTAGAACAGTTGAAAAAAGAGTGCTCCATGAAGTCAGAAAAGCAAAGTTCTGAGGAAAGTTCAGAGGAGAGTAGCTCAGAATCAGAAGAGGAACTAGAAAAGCTGGTAAAGAAAAGTCATTTTTGTGGAAGCGCTCTGAATCCCATAAGGTGGAACCTACCGCTCTGGCACCGCCCCCTCCTCCGTATAATGTAACTTCCTCTCCAGGAGGTACTGGAGGGTTGTCGTTCTGCCCAGAGGTATGGAAGGAAGTGAGACATGAGTTATGTTATCCAGTTTTTCAGGATAATGCAGGGCAACACTATCATGAGCCCATTGATCTTAAAATGATTAAAGCACTTGCTGAGTCAGTCTGCACTTATGGGATAACTGCTGGTTTTACAATAGCGCAGGTGGAAGCACTTAATCGCCACATGGTGAAACCATTTTGTAGAGTAATGCAACCTGGATTAGAGGTTGATGGCCTAGAGTCCCAGAGAAGGGTAACTCAACTATTCCCCCCCCCCCCCCCCCGCAACCCAAGTAGGCTCCTTATTGTAGTCAAAACCCAGCTCAACATGGAGCCTCTAATTGATCATTGGCAATTCTGTGGTGTTAATGGTAGCTGCACTGATCTCTCCCCCATGGCTATGATTAAAGGAGGAATGGTAGGAAATGCCTACTTTCAATGGAATACATCAGATTTGTTTGAAAACACAGTAAAGTTGATAGCCCCAGGAAGGAATATGTCTTTTGCACCCACCCCTATGTGTGTTTGGCCTCCTTTTGTGTTTGTGGTTAGCAATAGCACCTTGCAAGCTCAGTAAGAGAGTGCTAAATTGTACACCTCAAGTATGCTTCTATTCTTTATGTTGGGATGGAGGAAAATTTCCTTTGGCCCTTGTGACCAGAACTCCCAGGTACATTCCCATTTCAGTAGAGAGGCCCAGCACCCTGACCCTCTTTAGGCAGAGGAGAGATTTTGGTATCACTGCTGCTATCGGGATTGCCATTACAGCTGGAGCTATGGGAGCCACCACGGCTGCCATTGCCATGCATTCCACTGTCCAGACAGCAGCTGCCTTCAATAACCTGTCAGCGATTATACCCACTGCTTTGGACTTACAATCTTCCCTTAATGCTCAATTAAAAGGTGGCATTATGGTCCTGAATCAACGAATTGATCTAGTTCAGGAACAGATTGACACTTTGTGGCAGTTGGCACAAATGGGATGTGAATGGAATATGACGGGGCTATGTGTGACCTGTGTGCCATATCAAAAGTATTCGGTGGCTGCCAATATGTCTAACCAGCTTTCTCAGTATCTTTTAGGTAATTGGTCCAGCATATTCAATAAGTTAATGCAGGACTTGAGACTTTCCATCGTGCATGTGAATTCCACCGGAGTCGACATCTTGGTTGCAGAGGGACTGTCTACATGGATCACTCAAGCCATGAACCATCTGAAAGTATGGGTGTAAATGGGTGCCCTGGGAGGAGTGCTTATCCTAGTCAGTCTCATTGCCTTATGGTATATCTTCAGGATGAGGGTTATACAGCTGAGAAGTAATGCCATGTTTTCACAAGCCTTCCCAGCCTTGGAGGCAGGGCAATCACCTCAGGCTTGGTTAACTGTGTTAAAAGGCTAAGCAGTCATCACACTCAGAATATGAGAGGAAGTACTGCACTTGAGGCCAGCTTCTAGCAACTTCATGGAGGGCAAGTCTGAATGCATATGGGATAGTAACATAATCCCATCTCTGAGAAAAGATATCGGACAGGTGTGGCACCAGCTTGGCTGATAACTGAGCCCGGGGCCATTACAATGTCCCTAGTTCATCAAAAATCAGACCTCTACCCTTGCCTGTTGCATTTAAAACAAAAAAGGGGGAACTGTGGGAAGCCACAGCCCTAAGATGGCACCTGGCTGGATGCCAGGTAGTCTGAGCTTAGCTGTAAACAAGCCTTATTTAGAAGTGCTTGATGGATCTGGTGGACTTCCTCCTTCTGTGGCCTATCGGGGATTGCCTGAGGTGGCATCAGCTGATTGGGCAGTGAGTGCACATTTAAGGGCTTGCTGGGGCTGGGGGAGGAAGAAGCTGATGTAAAATGTTACTGAATAAACTGCTGGAAGAAGAGTCATGGTTGTGTTTCCATGCTGGCTGAGGTAGACAAGACACTTAACCATTGCTTCCTTTCCATGTCAGTGCCCTTATTTTTTCTCAGATTTAAAAACTCTGAAGACTTGGAATAGGAACTTCTTTTTTCCCTGTCTACACAATACTTTCTTCACTTTCGTGTTAAAATTTGGTAAATCTTGATGGTGTGTGAGCTTTTATCTTAAGCCCAAAACTTTCTTTTACATGAAATCTGGCTTAACTTAATAAGGGCATCTTTCTACACAGTAACTCATCTCTTTTATCTCCATTATCAATAATATATAAAACTGACCTGAGAATTGTCTCTGATCTAAATTACTTACAAACTTCACCCTATAACAGCCAGTAACACAACTATCATCCACTACATATCCTGTTGTTTAATATCAAATTCTGCCCTTTTTACTTTCAAAGTAAACCAAGCATCACTCAGAATTTGTATCTCCTAGATTTTTATTCTTACAGTCCAGACCATGCATCTCTCTTAAACTTAGAGTCTATAATAAGGTTCATATTGTATTTCCTCCATTTTTCATTACTGAACTGCCACCCTTTTGTCTGTCACTCTGTCTGTCTATCTGTCTCTGGCAGTTAAAGTGATTATTTTCCATTACAAGTGAGAAAAAGCCACTTATCTGAAGAGCATTAAATAGGTGGGTACCCTCGCTACCATGGCCCTGTGAATTTTCTCCCCTGAGCCTCTGATCTTGTTTATTCAGTTTAAACACCATATTTCAAGCTGGTGAACTAGGTCAAGGTTAAATAATACTTGGATAGCCTAGGCTATGTCTACTTTTAATGTGTAGGCTAAGGTCTTTCTCTGGGTGGCAGAAAATATTCCATCAAGAGGAAAGGCTAGGAATCAAAGTGCTGTATACAAAAGTTAAAATCATTATCTGTGTTTTCTTTTACTTAATATGTGTCTTTTGAAAGCATAAGTCATTCCCAAAACAAGAAAATATTGGAAGAAGTCTGCTAAAGACACTGCTAACTCTGTATGCTTAGGCAGAACTTCTTATAGGTATAACTGTATCTATTGCAAGACTTGTATTACCTTCCTATCATTTGTACAAAGTGATTGCAAACATAGCAACCAAACAATTTAATTTCTTTTTATTTTATTGAGGATTTCATATAATTAAGTTTCATTTCTAGTGCCCCAAATATGGCTTATAATTGCTGTAGAGCTAATGACAAAGGCTGGAAAAGATACTGATCTATTGATGTAAAAGGCTTTAAAACAATTATATGAGAAAATATGTTCATTATGAATGATGACATATATAGTATTTTCATATCAATGCTATGTTTGGGTAAGTGGCTGTATGCATGCATGCATGTGTGCATGTGTGTGAAAGAAGAACTATAAATAGGCAAAGGATGAAGCCTGGGACTAGATGTTTAGTCATTTTTCATTTCAGATATAACACCCTCTGTATTGTTTACATTTTTCCCTTTTTCTTTATATTGGTAAATTACATAATTTATATTAATTTATATAATTCTTTCAGACACAAGAGAGTCCATTTGTTCTTGCTATTACTTGGGGTACTTTTCTAATTGAAATACTCATCTTCCAGCCGGAAATTAGTGACCAGATTATACTAGTTCATGATATTGTATTACTTCATATATTCTTATACTCTTAAAAGTCAGTATTTGTTAAAATTGTCAGAAATTTGTCTGATGATTTCCAAGTACAACACTGTATTGACATATGAGCAGTACTTCATAGTTAATTTTATATTCATATAGCCAAATAGTATTCACTTTCACTCTGAAAACTTGTTAATAATAAATATTTTAATACATTTAATACATACTAAAATTTTAAAATAAATATGTTTTCTGGGGACTAATTGGCCTTTACTTTTAAAGGAAGTTTTCATACTGCAAATGTAATTTTAACTTTATGAAATTGATTTAAGCATTTAGACAGTAAGTTATTATTATTACACAATTAATTGCAATGCTTAAAGGGCATTTCTCACAGTTGTCTTATGAAATCTACATAAAGATAAACTTCAGAGATGAATATAAATTTCACTTATTTGAATTAAATTTAGATGTGATCCATTTAAATGGATATAAGCATTTAAAATAGATTAGCTGACAAAATCCGTGTTAAGCAAACAAATATAATTTAATAAGGAAAACTACACATTGGAATGTTTTTTTTTATTTTGTTTTTAAATTTCATTTTATATTTCAAATTTTAATAGGGTTCAAAATATAAGTACAGAATTGCAAATATAAAATGCCTAGGGTCCTGAGTGCATGGGTCCAAATCACAATTGTAAACAGTGGTGAGTAGAGATCAGTAAGGATTATCACTAGCTGCATGGATCCAACAATGATTCCTGGTCTTTTACTTCTAGATTACATTCAGTGTCATGCCTCAGAAGAAAAAGAATGGTAGACCCGGGCAACCAATATCATCCTTGGGCCTCTGTGCACACATTAATGTGAGCACTTGCACATGCATATGTACATACTATCTACATCTGCATCACCACATACAAACTAAACAAGTACATAAGCAAAACTTTGAAAATAAAGTGGATACTACTCTAAAATGGCATTGCATTATACTATTGACAGCTCAAAAATACACAATAATATATTGTGTTTGGAAAGAAACAAATGTATTTTTTCTTATTAAAAATGAAACACATGAACACCAGAATCAACATATAATTTATTCCTTTACCTTATGTCAGATAAATTATTGCAAAGTTTAGATATTAATATTGAAGAAAACTTGAGAACCACTTAGGAAACAACAAAGTTGAAGGGGAAAAAAATCTAAGAGGTAATAGTTATTTCCCTAGATAATGATAGCTGAAACCAAATGGAATTTCCAAATTCCTCTAGTGGCATAATCTTAACATAATGGAACCTACAGAAACATGATCCTTTGCTCTATGTCTAAGATCCATATATGAGTGAGTAAATACTCATAATGGTTGTTTCCAGTTCTATCCATTTGTCTGCGAATTACAGGATTCCATTTTTTTCTTCTACTGTCTACTACTCCATTGTTTAAATGTACCACAATTTCTTTATCCATTCATCAGTTGAGGTACATCTAGGTGGCTTCCAGGTTCGAGCTATTACAAATCATGCTGCTATGAACACAGTTGAACAGATGTCTTTGTTACATGGATGTGCATATTTGGGTATATACCTAAGAGTGAAATTGCTGAATCTTGTGGTAGACTGATTCCCATTTTGCCTAGTAACTGCCATACTGATTACAAAGTGGCTGTAATGAGTTTGCAGTCCCACCAACAGTGGATGAGTGTTCCCCTTTCTCCACATCCTCTCCAGCATAGTTGGTGTTTTTCATTTTAGCCATTCTGACAGGAGTAAGATTGTATCTCAGTGTTGTTTTGATTTGCATTTCTCTGATGGTTAAAGATGTTGTGCACTTTCTTAAGTGTCTTTCAGCCATTTTAGATTCCTCTCTTGCGAATTCTCTATTTAGTTCTGTGCCCCACTTTTTAATTGAATTATTTGGTAGTTTTGTAACTAGCTTCTTGAGTTCTTTGTATATTTTGTAAATCAGTCCTCTTTCAGATGTTGGGTTGATGAATATTTTTTCCCATTCTGTTGTCTGTCATTTTGTCTTGTTAACTGTGTGCTCTTTGCCTTATACAAAACCTTCTCAGTTTTTGGAGTTCACATTTATTAATTGTTGATTTCAGTGTCTATGAAAATGGTATTATGTCCAGTAAGTGATCTCCTATACCCAATTTATTTTAGGGTTACTCCCACTTAGCCTTCTAACAGATTCAGTGTGGCAGTATAGTGATTGAGTGATTTTCTGGATATGGTAGTCTGGGATGGCATCCATGGGATTTTAATGTTTGTAGAACAACTGTCCATGACTTCTTCCTTTCATTTTCCATAGAGAAGTCAGGTGTAATTGTGATATGTCTGCCTTTATATGTAACTTGGTCTTTTTCTTTTTCTTTTTGTTGCTTCTTCTAATATTCTTTCTTTATTCTGTAGGTTTGTGTGTTGTATTATTTTGTGGAGGCCTTTTTCTTTTTTGGAGGGGGAGGTCTAGTCTATTTAGTGTTTGGTACACTGTTTGTAGTTCCATAGGAATGTCCTTCTTCATGTTTGGAAAGTTCTCCTTTCTGATTTTGTTGAATATATTTTCTGCATCTTTGAGCTGGGCTTCTTTGCATTCGTCAATATCTATTTTTCTTAGGTTTGGCCTTTTCACATTGTCCCACACTTCCTGGATATTTTGAGTTAAAAATTAGTGGGATTTAAGATGTTCTTTGGTCGATGAATCAATTTCCTGTAGTTTATTAAATTCAGCACCTGAGATTCTCTCTTCCATCTCTTGTATTCTGTTGGTTATATTTACATGTCATTTACCTAGCTTTTCAATTTTCAGCATTCACTCTGTTTGTGTTTTCCTTATTGTCCCTTTTACATTTTCAGGTCTAAAATGTTTGAATAATTTCCTTCATATGTTTTATTTTCTTTTTTCTTTCTTTTTTTTCTTTCCTTGCTTTCTTTAAGAGATTTCTTGCATCATTTATTTCATCTTTTCCTCTATTTCTTCCCGTTTTTGTTTGTTTTTACTTGCATTAAAGGCTTTTCATATATACTCTTTGAGTGCTTCTTTCATTTTCATTAAGTTCTTTTAAAGTCATTCTCTTCTGCCTCATCTATGTTGGTATGTTCAGGTCTTATTGGCATAGAGTCCTTAGATTCTGGTGGTATCATTTTGGCTCTTCTATTATTGAATGTGTTCTTGTGTTGCCATCTTCCCATCCCTTCTTCCAGTTGGTGCACTTGGGGCCTTTTCTCTCTCTTCTCTACTCTCCTCTCTCGGTGGATGTAGGTGGTTCAGGAATTCAATGTCAGTAACTCTGCATGGTCCATGCTCTCTTGGAGTCCTCACACAGAGGGCATAGGCAGAACCAAGCCCCAAGCAGAGGATGTAGGAGTGCCAAAACTAAGATGAGGGCAAGGTTAGGGAAGGTGAAGTGTCCCAGGACAGGTCCACTCAAGCAGTGGGTATAGGGGGGGTCAAGACATAGAACCAGATTGAGATGAGAGAAGCTCTAAGTGGCCTGTGTGTCAGGGTGGGTCTGCTACTTACAGAGCCAACCCAAGAAGTTCCAAGCAAAGGATTGGGGGATATCGGGCTTGAGTTGATCCAGACTCAACTCAAGCATAGGGCATAAAGGGACCAAGATTGAGATGAGGGCAGGCTCCATATGGTCCAGAGTTGTCAGGCAGGTCCCCTAAGCACAGAGCTGACCCAGAAAGTACCAATAAGTGGGTGGGAGTCTTGGATATGAGCTGGCCAAACACCTCAAGCAGGGTCCAAGGAGGGCCAAGACTGAGATGAGGGCAGCTACACATGGTCTGGTATGCCAAGGTGGGTCCACTTAAGCAGAGGGCATGGGGGGTCAAGTGTAGTGGGATAGTCCTTCTGTGGCACTGTCCACGCCCATTATTCTGTCTTCCTAGTTAGATGTATTAGGTACTAGACTTATGTTTTCCAGCTTAGGACAACTCTATTGTAAACTCCATTTTGCCCTCACCCTAGGACTAGATATCTAGGTCATTTTGCTCTCGATTTTCCTTTTCTTAGAGCACACTTGTTATTCACTCTTTTGTATATAGTTTTGTATTAAGCCTAAATCTTTTATTTAGACTAAAAGGGAAATTGTAGTGGGATAGTCCTTCTGTGGCACTGACCACGCCCATTGGGGGGTGGAACCATGGGCGGGGTGACCTGTGGAAGGAGGTCAGAGAGAGAGCGAGGAAAAGCCCTCTTGCTGGTGTGACTAGGACAGGAGAGGATCGGGTTGAATTTCCTGGTGTTCATCTGTCTAGGTTGTAAGTTATTTCTCCCTGAATAACCATCTATTCAGCCTATTTGTTTATCCTGATCCTTATTTAACCGCCTTAGTCAAGGTACAAAGCCAACCCAGGAAGTTCCAATGAAAGGATATGGAGATTAGACCTGAGCTGGTTCCAGGCTCACCTCAAGCAGAGGGCATGGGGGCGCAGATAGAGGTGAGGGCAGGCTCTAGATAACCTTGCATATAAATAATGGATCTAAGTAATAACATATAAATTTACATATATAAGTTCAAAATAAATTGAAAGAACCTGAATATTATGAAGTCTAATATCAATGCAAAAAATAAGGAGTGATAGTGTGCTATGCATTGTCATGTTTCCAATGGGGCAAATGACTAAAAATACCCATTATTGGAGAGTGAGATTGCTTTCAGTGGTAGAGTGAAATAATATTTACTTCATTTCTTTGATACCCTAGATTCAATCCTAGTACTTAATAAACTTATTGTGTTGGTATACACCTGTAAGTCAATAACAACAGCTAGAGATACAAGCATCTGAAGATCAACATCATACTCAGCTGCTTAGTCAATTTGATGACAGCCTGTTTCTAATAATATATAGTCCAGCAAATGTTGTCTGATAAGAATACAACTCTCCTCTCTTTCTCCTACTTCTCTCTACATTTACTGCCCCACCCCCACTTCCCCTCTGCTCTGGGGGACTTGTCTTTCCCCTCTTCTGTGAGGGACTTTATATGAATCTCTTAGAATAAACCTTGTATCCTAGTTCCTCTGGTGTTGTGAATTATAGGCTGGTGATCCTTTGTTCTAGGTCTAAAATCAATATATGAGTGAGTACATACCATGTTACTGTTTTTGTGACGGGGTTACCTCATTCAGAGTGGTTTCTTCAAGTGCCATCCACTTGCCTACGAATTTCAAGATTCCATTATTTTTTTCTGCAGGGTAGTATTCCATTGCATAGATGTGTCACATCTTCTTGAGCTATTCTTCAGTTGAGGAGGATCTAGGTTGCTTGCAGGTTCTTGCTGTTATAAATAATGCTGCTATGAACATAGGTGAGCACATCTTTGTTGCATGGATGTGGATCATTTGAGTAAAAGCCTAAGAGGGGGATTGCTGGGTCCCGTGGGAAACTAGTTCCCATTTTCCTGAGGAACCTCCATACTGATCTCCAAAATGGCTGTACCAGTTTGCACTCCCACCAGCAGTGGAAGAGTGTTCCCCTTTCTCCACATCCTCTCCAGCATGAGTCTTCATTGGTGTTTGTAATTTTAGCCATTCTGTCACGAGTAAGATGGTATCTCAAAGTTTTTTTGATTTGCATTTACCTGATAGCTAAGGATGTTGAGCACTTTCTTAAGTGTAATTCAGCCTTTTTGATTCCCTCTATTGAGAATTCTTTCTTCAGTTCTGTACCCCATTTTTTTAATAGGGTTATTTGGTGTTTTGTTGACTAGTTTCTTGAGTTCTTTGTATATTTTGGAGATCAGCCATTTGTCAGATGTAGAATTGGTGAAAATCTTTTCCCAGTCTGTGGGCTGCCATTTGTTCTTGTCCACTGTGTCCTTTGCCTTACAGAAGCTTCTAAGTTTGAACAGTTCCCATTTATTAAGTGTTGCTCTCAGTATCTGTGCCCCTGGAGTCATGTTCAGGAAGTGGTCTCCTGAAAGCACTAGGAAGATTGGGTCAGGGTAGGAATAGAAGACACAGAGAGAGACAGAGAGAGAGAGAGAGAGAGAGAGAGAGAGAGAGAGAGAGAGAGAGAGAACATAAAAGAGGGAGCCATTATTGGTTTGAAGAGAAATCTGAACCTAAAGAAAGGCCTAGAGACTTACAAGACTGCTACCAACTAACAATTTGAGCTACTATGGAAAGGCTACCATAAATGCCCTTCCTGCCATGGAGCTCTCATCCAACACCTGTTGGAAACAGAAGCAACACCCATACTTAAACACTGAGTTGAACTAGAATCCAGATGGAAATGGAGAGGACAACACCAAGTTGTGGAAACACATAGAGACTGCTGACCTGAACAAGGAGGAGCTAAAGGGGCCCCAAACTCATAGTGGGGAATCCAGCATGAGACTGATTCAGGCCACCCTGAATATGGACCTCAGCCAGATGTACTGAGCAGTGCAAGGGACCTCAGACAGTGGAACCACGATTTATCCATGGTGAAACAAAAGGACCTTGTAGAGACATCCCCCATGGAGGGATACTGCCTTAACCTAGAGATAGAAGAGAAGTCCTAGTCTCTACTTCAAGTGACCTGACAGATCTACATGACCCAACCTGAATGGCATTGCTGTACATGTGGATTTGGGGTGGGTGGATAGGAGGGGAGGGTGGTCAGGGTGCGTGTGAGGGGTCAAAGAGGGTAAAAGGGATGGAGGGAGAGGGAACTGGGATCGACATGTAAAATAACAAATTAAATTTAAAAAATTAAAAAAAAAAAAGAATACAACTCTCTGCTCCAAGAGAGCAGAAGTTAATCTCTCCATTTTTATGGAAAATTTGTTTGGTTTGTATAATGCATGTTTATTCAGGCTATTAGTCAGTAAAGGAATGTGCCCATCTTGTTAGGGTCTACTATATTTAAAGAGTATTTCTCATTTCATCAGTTTCCCTTTGTTGCAGAATACTTCCTACTATACTAAATAATTGTATACTCTTTTTAAGTTAGAGTTTGCACTACACCAAAAATAATCAGGTTTATATTTAATTTTTCAACAATGAATCAAATTATGAATGAGTTTTATAAGCACCCAGCCTACATTTTCTGGCAAATGTATTAATTTCTTCTTTCTTTTCTGTGAAATGTTCTTGAAAAGATTGATGAAATCTGCTTTCCTTCTTTCTCTTTTCTTTTTCTCTTCTAGTGTATCTTCCTCTATATAGGATGTAGCAACCATCAGTGAGTCAGGGAGCATATCAGAAAGCTTGGAAACTCTTGGCAATGCTATTATGGTGTCAGTTGTGTGGTTTCCTTTATTATTTCTGAATATCCCTTATAATAATTAGAAAACACACTTAAATATGTGTATGTAGTTTATGCCCCTCCTTTTTATATCCCCAGAACTTATGTTGTGAGGAAAAGGACATGCTCCAGTGGTTTCATGGGGAATACTACTGCAAAAGCAGCTTATTGTTAGCCAATGGTTGCACACTTCTTCCAAGTACAAAGCCTGCTTTTTCAATGTGTAGCATAACTCATTTTAGATGTCACTTAGTCATGGGAAAAGCCTTGTTTACTTTTTTCTTAACAGACATGTATGCATGCACTGGAGGCTTGCTAAGTGGTAAGAAGGATGACAGACTCACATAGTATCTAAGTTTTGCTTCTTGATGCTGTGATAAAATACACTAAGCAGTTATTACTAAGCAGTTATTTTAGCTCATAATCCAAGGCACATTCTTTTTTTTTTTTTTTTTTTTTTTGTGGTGGTGGGCAATTCTAGTCCCACCACCAAAACTAGTCAAATCACAGCCATCATCCTCACCACTTCTAGGAATTAGAAAGGAAAGAGCGCTTGCTTCTCTTCATCTTTTTTTGTTTGTTTGTTTGTTTGTTTTACTTTCTACCATCTAGTGTCCTCTGCCCAGGTAATGATAGTGCCTGAGATGGAACTATCAAGAGAAGAACACTCATGCCCCCGTACTCATCTCCTAAGTAATTCTATCATCTGTCATGTTAATAGTGACAATTAACCACTAATAGTAACTATCACAGTTGGGGGGGTTCTAATAAATGAGCTGTTTATTATAATAATGGTTGCTTTTTTCTACAGTACTAAAGCCGTGATATGGATTCTGGTTCTAGTGACATCCCAATAGTTAGAAGTTTGGCCCTTTTGATTAACAGACAATTTGCAGCAACTTCCCCTTATCATGCTAGTTAACTCCAAGACAGTGTCTGAATTTTTAGAGACATAAGCTAAAATCTCACCATCTTCATTAATATACCAGCTTTAGGCCCTTGTACTTTATGTACATATAAATCAAATGGCTTATTTATATTTTCAGACCAAATGTACGAGGTACTCATTTGTAGTCTCTTGAGCTAATTAAATGTCTCAATACATTACCTGTTCCAATATAAACCATCCCTGTATTTCTGCAGTTTGTCATAAATGGTCTTTCCAAAATCTGTAAAATTAAATGAGCAGAAATATGCCATACTTCAAAACCTTTGATATTGCTTCAATTTTCGTATTGTTTTCAAGCAATTTAAAAACACAGATATTTTAAATTTATTTATGTACTGTCCCTTTTTCTTAAAACATTGTAAGTATTTTTATTTTTAAAAAGCAAACAATTTTTCTGTAGATTATGATGTCTATATAATTGGCCTTACAATCTCTATATCACCTATGAATTGTAACAAGGCACCAGTTATTTATACATTTCTTTTACCTTGCTCTTCCTTTTCTCATCAGCACCTCCTTTTTCAATGAGGAAGATTAGTCTGTGAATACAGAATCTACATTTCCTCTAGATATTACTTACAGCTTGATATGTCACTAATTATCTGCCTGTCACTCAGAACAAAATTCTAGTGTATTTTAGGAGACATCTCTTTAATGTCTACATGAAGACTGGGTTTACCTCCCGTTAGCTGGAGTTTTACTGGAGTTTTGTATTTTTTAGAAGATCATATCCCTGTAGATTTGTATTAAACCACCTTGTCCTTCTCTGAGTTCAGGTCTCAGGTACTACTGACTTGGTCAAGAAGCTATGATGTTAGATTGACTACCATATAGTCTATCCATTGTTTTCTAACATTTGCCACAGTAGCTAACTTTATTCTCCTATTAGAAACAATACAGAGGTCCCATAGACTGGTCAGGCCTTCCAACTAAGAACCATGTTCAGGGAGTCTGGTTTGGTCCCATGCCGGTTTTTGAACCTTCAGCCTGGGGTATCCCTGGTACACAAAAGGACTTTGATACTCCCTTAACTTAGAGACAGGAGGGAGACTGGGCCCTACCCCAAATGACTTGACAGATTTTGGTGATCCCTACAAGAAGGCCCCTCACTCTCTGTGGAGTGGGTGGGAAATGGGATGGGAGAGGGTATCTGAGGGGCATGGGAGTATGGGAGGGAGAAGGAACTGGAATCTATATGTAAAATAAGAAAAAAGAAGTAAAAAAAAAAAAAAAAAAAAAAAAAAAAAGCAATGCAGAAGAACAACCTGAATGTTTGTTCATGTAGTGTTGTGACCGGAAGTCTGCAAGTGTTAAACTTTCTTCTGGATTTGCCCTCAGATTTTGTGTGTACCTTAATTGGTTTAAATAGAAGAGAAAGACAAGGGCAAACAGAATAGACTCCCTCTTTATTTGGAAATAATGGAAAGGAAAAATAATCTGTCCCTGGACTGCTATTTGTATTATGCATGGAGGTGATGGAATTTAGATGTGATACTATTTTGTAATCAAAATTTTAGTCATAGAACCTAGAATGGAGAGGTACATAACTTGTAGGTAGGCCAACAGCATTGATCACCAAATTCCTGAGCTCCATCAAGCGTTTGTAACCCTTACATAATAAACCGCAGAAGCATCCATTTTCTTGGCACCAGCTTTGTTATTTAGTAAGTCTGCTTGCTTCCTATTATTTAATGTTTTGTCTACATGCCTGTAATAATAAATCCTTTCTAACCTGTCTTTTCCTTTGCCTGTTAAATTCATTTCTCAAGTTTGCTAATCAAAGGACCTGGACACCTAAATGAACAAAGCCATTAATCATCTCAAGAACTCTCACTTCTTTCCCAAATCAGTCATGTTTTCAGGAAGAAATTGAATGTTTATAAGGGGGAACATTGGGAGAAATGCCTTGCAATAAAAGAAAGGAGATATAGGACATGGACCTTGCTGCACTTCAAAAAAAGGACCTCACACTCTCTCTTTTATTTTCACTGTACATACATAGAACATAAGGCAACTCATATTGTTTTCTGGAGAACTTTCAAATATTGGCATGGACTTCATTTTTATTAAAAATGTAACTATTTTATTTAATTTATGTTTATTCTGCTGGCCCATATCTGACATAAAACAGCTCATGTAAAGAATCCAGTGCCATTATTCTTGATGTTGAAAAGTAGATTAAGTTGTCATATAATATCATTTAAAAACTCAAGATTGAGTCTTTTCATCTAATTTTTTACATCATGACATAGTCATAACGTATTATCAAAAATTACCATTTTCATAAAACTACTATAGATTTGCTAAGTAACTACAAGGTACTTATGAAAAAATAAATTGAACACTAACAAATAGAATAAATCTAAGTGATGAAAGCAAAACTTTTTCCATAATTTTTATAAATATAACAATTTATATATGTAAATATTAAGTTTGACTTTGATATTTTAGAGTATTGAAACAGAAATAAAACATCTATTCTCTTTCATATGAAGGTGAAATAACAAATGAATAAACAGAGGGAACTGCTCCTAAACTTTTCTGGAGTAGTTACCTCAGTATAGAATGGGCACACACTTCAACTTCATATATAAACTCAGAAGCAGCTATGACAGACAAAATTAATCATTTTCCTGAGCCCCTTTAAAACTTTCTCTATGTCCTTATGATAAACCAGATTCCCTGAAGAGTGAGGACTCATTTAAATTACATATATCTTCTGAGAAAATTTAAACAGAACATGGCTAGATATATCAGAGGCAAGATGCATATCCAGAGCCAAGCTGGACTTTCCACACACTTTTTTTTTTTATATATATAAATAATTTTTTATTTATATATAAAAAAAAAAAATTAAATTAAAGAAAACAAACATTTATACACAATATTTGGGAATTTGGGCGTCGTTCTTTCCAAACTACTTCCTGCTGGTAAGGGGCGCTGTCTTGGGGGATTCGAAGAAGATTCAGATATCCTAGCTGTAAAAATCCCAAATCACGGTGATTTCATTAGATGGTGTAAGACCTTTGACAATATTCAACACATTCCATGACAAAAGTCCTGGAGAGAGTGAAGAAACAAGGGAACTAGCTGAACATGATAAAGACAATTTACCTCAATCCCATAGCCAATATCAAATTAAATGAATAGAAACTCAAATCAAGTTCACTAAAATCTGGAGCAAGGAAGATTGTTCACTCTCTGCATATGTATTTAACATAACACTTGAAGAGCTAACCACAGTAATAAGACAACAGAAGGAGATCAAGTGGATATAAATTGAAAAATAAGATGTGGAAATATTTTTATTTACAAATTATGAGATAGTATATACATAAGTAGTGCTAAATATTCTACCAGGGAATGCTTAAAGTTTATGAATACTTTCAAAAAAGGAGCTGGCTAACAGTAACTCCCAAAATTTAGTATTTCATCAATATTAAAATGACAAATGAACTGCCAAATAATCAGTATGGCAGAATTTTCACAATAGCCTCAAATGGTAAAAATATCTGGGGGGGGGGGGTAACTCTAACAATGAAAGTGAAAGACTTATGTAAAGTCTTTAAAGAAAGAAATTGAAGATAACAGAATATGAAACAATCTCCCTCGTTCACGGATCAGTAGGATTAACTAAGTAACTCAGCTATTCTCCTGCCTCTGCCTCTCAAGTGCTGTGATAAAAGGCAAGCACTATATTGCCTGACTGTACCTCTTTCTCTTTATGTCTTTTTTATAATACTATCATAATACACATGCCTTATTGCATTGTGTTAATCAATTATCTGTCCTGATAAACATCTATTAACGTAAAAGGAAAATTATTCAGACTATCAATGAATATTTCTATTATGCTATTAAAGAATGAGAAACATGTCTAAACTTTGAGTGTTAAGAGATAAAAATATCAATTTGAATTAATTATAGGAAGTCCAATTAAAAATTCATCAACATCATTGATATTTTCTAAAAAAATCTATATAAATCTGAATTCAAGTGTATTTACAAATAATTAAATATTTGCAAATAAATATTCCCTTTCCCTTCACACCTTGTTAGTTACATACCTCAAAGAGTGACTCAGTTTGATCTTATTATTGAATTTGGTCACATAATCATAGTCTTAAGAGTTTATCTCTAGGTTATTTGGATCTTGGATATACAAAGAATAAATAGGAAATCATTAAGTGTCTTGTTCATGAAAACTCTACTATGGATTTAAATTTCCAATACTGCTAAAAGAACTTTGGCCTTTTGAATGTAATTGACCCCCATAAGCTCACAGGGAATTACACTACTGGTAGATGTGGTTTTATTGGAATAGGTATGGCTTTGCTAAAGAAAGTAGGACACTGTGGAGCCAGGCTTTGAGGTTGCATATATGCCCAAGCCATGCCCACTATCTCAGTTCACTTTTTGTTGCATAAATATGTATAACTTTCAAATCCTTCTCCAGTGCCATGTCTGCCTATATGCTGTCATATCTCACCATAATGATAATGTACTGAACCTCTGAATTGTTAGCTACACAATTAAAAACTTTCCTTTACAAGGGTTGCAGTGGTCCTGGAGTTTCTTCACAGCAATAGATACCCTAAGACATACATTAGTACCATCATCTGGGATATTGCTGTGATAGAGCTCTGAGGATTTGTGTGTGTGTGTGTGTGTGTGTTTATGATTTAGACTTTGGTATTTCTGGTTAACAAAGCGATGGAATTCTTTAAGTTCTGCATAATAGGCCCTACTAGTAAGAGTATAGAAACAATAGTGCTGAGAATGCTTTGCACTGTTAGGGACAGTATCAAGAGATTTGAGAGCAGAAGAATTTTACTATGTTGTCTTAGATAATGTTCTTGTACTATTTTTGTGAAGAAAGTGGCTGCTTTTGGGGCTTCTCTGAAGAGTCTTCCTGAGGCTACAATGAAGAGATTTGAATTCATTCTTTTGGCAGAGGAAATTTCAAAATATCCTAGTATAGACTCTGTGATGTTTACTAGTGTTCATGCATATAAAGATTATTATTTTGTTTTCCTTTTCCTTTTCTTTCTTTAAATTTTTAAAAATTATTTTTTTACATTTCAATCCCAGTTCCCTCTCCATCCTGTCCTTCTGCTCCCTCCTACTCCCTCCTCACCTATCTTCTGTTCCTTGGAGATGGTAAGACCTCCCCTAGGAAGTCTACTAAGTCTGTCTCATCATTCCATTGACACAGAAACTAGGCACAACACCCCTGTGTCTAGCCTGAGTAAAGTATCTCTCCATATAAAATGGTCTGCATTAAATTAGCTTATGCATTACAGTTAGCTCTTGGACCCACTGCCAGTGGTCTCATATATTTTCCCAGTAGCCATTGGCACATATATTAAGGAAGCTTAGTTCCCCATTTGTCAGACTAGAGTCACCTATCTCACACTAGCTTGGCTCAGCTGATGATGTAGGTTTCCCCATCATGGCCTTGATCTCTACCCCACTTTGATTGTACTCTAGGAGCTTGGCCTAATGGTTAATGTGAATTTCTACATCTGCTTCTGATTCAAGCTTCTCTTGGGTTGTGGGTATCTTTTGCTTTATGTCTGGAATCCACTTATAAGTGAGTACATACTATATTTGTCTTCCTGGTTCTGGGTTACCTCACTCAAGATTTTTTTTTCTAATTCTGTCAATTTTCCCAGAAATCTTATGATGTAATTGTTTCTTCCCCCCAAATAATACTCCATTGTATAAATGTAGCACATTTTCTTTATCCATTCTTCACTTAGGGGAATCTAGGTTGTTTCCAAGACCTAACTATTATGAATAATGCTGATATGAAAATAGTTGAGCAAATGTCCTTGTACTGTGGATGTGCCTCTTTGGGTATATGCCCCAAAGTGGTATTGCACAGTCTTGAGGTAGATTAATTCCTAATTTTCAGAGAAATCACCATACTTATTTCCATAGCAACTGTACAAGTTTACACTCCCACCAGCAATTGAAGAGTGTTCCTGTTTCTCCATATCCTCTCCAATATAAGCTTTCATTGGTGATTTTGATCTTATCCAGTCTGATTGATTTAAGGTGGATTCTCACAGTTGTTTTGATTTGAATTTCCCTGAGAAGTAAGCATGTTGAGGATTTCCTTAAATATTTTTCTGTCATTTGAGATTGTTATGTTGAAAATTCTCTGTTTAGATAAGTTGAGAAGTATAGCATTGTTGTAGTAGGTATGTCCTTATTAGAGGAAGTGTGTCACTGTAAAGGAAGGTTTTGAACTCTCATATATGACCAACACATGCCGACTATTTTAGTTCATTTACTGTTGCCTGCATATGTAAAACTCTCAGCTCCTCAAGCACTATCTCTTCCTGCAGGCCACCATGTCTCTCTGTGATGATAATGGACTGGACCTCTACATTGCAAGCCACACCAATGAATTGTTTTCTTTTGTAATAGTTGCTGTGATTATGGTGTCTCTTCACAGCAATAACAACACTAACTAAGAAGTCAGCTTAGGATATTTGGCTGCTTTGATAGATGGTAAACAAATATACACATTCTGTCAGTGAATATAAAAATATGAAGTAAAAAGTGAAAGTTCCTTTACTTCTCAAACATATTATGTAAACTGAGCTCAAGTATTTAATACATAAACATTTACTTAAAGTTGTATCATTATAGAAAGTACAGAGAAGAATATCAGATATTTTATTTAAAAATTTGGATATAATTCTGACAAAGATATAGTGTTTGTGCTTCAAATTCAAGCCCCTTATGAATATTAACAGATTTTCTATACTTTCAATCAACCCAATCTTACGGTCATTTCATATAAGTGCTCCAATTCCCTTCTGAAGATTGAGTTGATACTTTATCACTAAATCATCATGCCTCTAATTCCTTCAACCAACACTGATCTTTCTTTCAAGCCTTTTTTTTATTATTTTATTTAATTTTATATAACAAAGTCCAATTAAATGAAAACAAACATTTATACACAATGGGGATTTGGGCGTCGTTCTTGCCAAACTACTTCCTGCTGGTAGGGGGCGCTGTCATGGGGGATTCGAAGAAGATTCAGATATCCTGGCTGTAGTCTGTAGGGCTGTTTTGTCCAGCTGTTTTGAATGTAGGATCACCTTGTACTCTGTTTCAGGAGGTCTGGCGTGATCAAACCACATTAGTCTGGAAGGAATCCACATCTTTTCATTTTCTGTGGAAACAAAAATAGAAATCCTTTTCCCCAGTAACTTGTCCTTGAACTTAAATTTTGGAGTCAAAAAACTTTTTTTTTAATTTAATTTATTATTTTATATGTCAATCCCAGTTCCCTCTCCCTCCCTCCCTTCCTCCCCCATCCATCCCTCCCTCCTTCCCCCCCCTTTTACCCTCTGTGCCCTCTCACATGCACTCTAAACACCCTCCCCTCCCATCCCCCCACCCCAATTCCATATGTAGGGGAATTCCATCCAGTTGGGGTCATGTAGATCTGACAGGTCCTGTGAAGTAGGGACTACGGCTTCTCTCCTGCCTCTAGATTAAGGCAGTTTACTTTAAAGCTATTGCCAATAGAACTTTTGGTTCTTACTGTTCTTGCCTATTTTACAGAACAGTATTTAACAAAACCTTGAAACAATCAGAAGCACTTTGGCTGGTATGGCATATATGTTATCTGAGTACAATTGTTCTAATCAACTTATGCTTAAAATTTTGGAATATTTAATCTGATTCAAATGGGGGCATATTTGCTCTTACTATTGTACTAGCTAGAAGTAAATTAATGCATTTATTTAATTTATTTAGTCTAAATCTAGATATCCATGTCAATCCCAGTTGCCTCTACCTCCCCTCCTCTCCTGTCCCCTTCTCACCTACTCCCTATCTCATACTTTTTTGCTCCCCAAGGAGGATGAGGCCTTACTTGGGGATCACGTGATTTTGGAGCAGGGCCTCGGAACTCACCCATGTGTCTAGGCAGAGAGAGTATCCCTCTATGTGTAATGGGCTCTCAAATCCATTTGTACACTCGGAATATATTCTGATACACTACCAGATGTTACATAGACTGCTGAGTCCTCCTAATTGATACCCACATTCAGGGAGTTTGGGTCTGTCCTATGGTGGTTTTCCAAGATATCAATCTGGTGCCCCATTAGCTCCTCCTTGTTTAGGTCAGCTGTCTCTGTGGGTTTCTGTAGCCTGGTCTTGTCTTCCCTCCTTGCATCTGGATTCCAGTTTGGCTCAGTGTCTAGCTATGGGTGTCTGCTTTTGTTTCCATCAGCTACTAGATGAGGGCTCTATGATGGTGGATAAGTTGGTCATCAATCACATTTTCAGGGAAGGGCATTTATGGTAGCCTTTCCACTGTTGCTCAAAATGTTTGGTAGCCTCTCCACTATTGCTTATATACTTATTTGGGGTCATCCTTTGACTCCAAACAATGTATGTCTTTCTTCCTTGTGCATTCAGCATTTTCCTCCTCTTAAATATATTAATTCACAGCCATAAGATATGAATGTAAAGATATTTATTGATAAAGTTTATAATAAGAAATCAGTGTTAATTCATGAACATACCGTGGGTATGCATATACAGTAAAAGAAATAGAAGCTACATGTTAATACTGAAAGAATATGTATTGACCTCATGATATGATATTTTATTTAAATGCATTTAGATTTTCAGTGATGTTAGAGAAACATTTTAACATGTCAGAAATTAAATCACTATCATTTGCTTTAATTAATTTTTAGTTATATTTAATAACTTTGAAATTAGTTTACTTTAAGATTCTAGTTTTATTTATAAATAAATTGGCTTAGCTTCAATTTTTTTAACTTATACATCTGAAAGACTGAAATCTGTTTAAACATTTATAACACTTATACACTAATACACTTAATTAAGACAATTCAATTAAATTTTAAACTATAATCATAAACTTAATTTTTCCAGTTATCTTAATAACATAAAAGATTTAACAAGACAAATATATAAATTTATGAGTAAAATATTCTTATGTGCTTAGGAAATGTTTGTATGTGCTTAAGCTACAGTTTAAAATTTAATAACTAATATTTGGTTGATATTATTCAGCAACTTCAAACAAACTGTAAATAGTACAATCTTTTTTTAGTTTAATTACTTATAAACATGTTCATAAAGTATTTCTAATAATATATACACTTCTTCATTGTAGGTTTATGAAAAAGGTATTTCATTGAATTAAATCCAATCATGAAATCATATGTGGATATTAGACATAAAGCAAAGGATGACCAACCTACATTCCACACTGCCAGAGAAGCTAGGAAGCAAGCAGGACTCTAAAAGTGACATGCATGGGGCCACAGAGAAGGGGAAGTGGACAAGATTGCCTGAGAAAATTGGGAATATGGGCGGTGGAGAGAGGGAATTAAGAGAAAGAGGAAGGGATAAGAGGAGGGAAGATGAGATCATGAGAGAGAAGAAAGATTGAGTTGGGGGAAAACACAGCAGAGCCAGAAAAAGAGTACCATAACAGAAGGAACCATTGTAAGTTCAAAGAAAAATCAAGCACTAGGGAAATGTCCAGAGAACTACAAGAATGACCTCAAATAAGAATCTAAATAATAGTGGAATGGCTACCTTAAATGCTCTTCCCTGATGATGAGATCAATGACTACTTTATATACTGTCCTAGAGCCTTTATCCATTTGCTGATAGAAGCAGCAGATACCCACAGCTAAGCACTGAGTTGATCTCCTGGCATCAGTTTTACCACTCATAAACATATTATGATATGTATACATTATTTTACAATATCTTTGCACATAATCACTTGGTTTTATAGTATATTATGTAGGAAATTATAACTAAACTAATAATTAACAACATAAGTTTTAATTACTTAAAATTTGTATACAACATAATTTGCTCCTGCTCTTTCATCTCCCCAGCACTTCTCAGATTTTTTCCTATCTCCTTACTCACCTAACTTCATGATCACTCTGTGATTAAGAAAAATAAAAACTAACATAACCCCCATATAACAAAAGCAAATGTCAAAACAAACAAACAAGCAAACAAAAAAAGAAACCCAAACATGATAAAAATCTGGGGGAAAAAATCAGCACAAATCCTTCAAGGAAAGTAAGGAATTTGTTCTGTGTTGGTAAACATGACCTGCATGTGAATCTGCCCTGGAATTTGGCTGATAAACCTAAACTGCCTCCATTTTTTAAAATAAACTTTCACTTTCCTATCAGTTATGAATTTCAAATAACATCTTGGTTAGGGAGGTGGTGAGGGAAACTTTGTGCCCATTTCTTAATATCAGTGCTGAGATTTTGTCTGTTTTGAAATTATGGAGGATTTATATGTGTTATTACAATCTGTGAGTTCTTGTATTTGGATATTATTTCCTTGCAGCCTCCTCCAAATTCTGGCTCTTACATACCTGCTTCCTTTTTCAGGATAGGTCCCTGGGCTTTGAGGGAAAAAGTTTGATAATGCTACTCTATTTACATTGAATATTCTGAGGTATCTCACTGTCTTCACATTGTCAGTTGTAGGTCTCTGATTTAATAATAATCAACTGCAAAAGGAAGCTTCCCTGCTTTAGGGCTAAGTGATGGACTAATATATATATATATATATATATATATATATATATATATGTGTGTGTGTGTGTGTGTGTGTGTGTGTGTGTGTGTGTGTTTGTGTGTGTGTGTGTATGTATGTGAGTGTGTGTGTTTCATTATTGATTTAATTTTTGTAATTTTTTTTAGCAAAAATAACTATTACTAGGGTTTTCCCATAGGGGTCTCAGATTTTATTTGATTTTCTCTCTTTTCTTCTCTTCCTTATTTTTTTTTCAATTAAGCTATGGGTTCCATGCTATGTACTAAGTCTTAAATTAAAATAGCAGTGTTGCAAATTTTCTCTTCCTTTGAATGGCTAAAATAAATAATACCAAGGAGAATTTATTCTGGAGAGTATGTAGAGAAAGAGGAACACTCCTTCACTGTTATTGGGAGTGCAAACTCATACAGCCACTTGGAAATCACTATGGCTGTTTCTCATAAAATAGGAATCATTCTACCACATGATCCAGCAATTCTACTCTTAGGTATATATCCAAAGGATGACATTCATACAAGAACATCTGTTCAACTGTGTTCACAGCAGTATTATTTGTAATAGCCAGAAACTGGAAGCAACCTAAATTCCTCTCAACTGAAGAATGGATGAAGTAAATGTGGTACATTTTCTAAATGAAGTACTACTCAGTGGGGGAAAACAAACAAACAAAACAAAAAAAAATGAATTTTTAAATTCACAGACAAATGTATGTATCTAGAAAAAAACATCCTGAGTGAGGCAACCCAGTAAAAAAAAGGGCAAACATGGTATGTACTTACTCATATATGGACATTAGAGATAGAGCAATGGATTAACAGCCTAAAATCCACACAGCTAGAAAATCTAGGAAACAATGAGAACCCTAAAAGTGACACACATGGTCCCTTAGAAAGGTGTAAAGGAACAAGACCTTCCAAGCAAATAGGGAGCATGGGGGGTGTGTTGAGGAATTACTAGAAAGAGAAAGGTAGAAGAGGAGGGTAGAGGAGGACAGGAGGGAAAAAGAAGATCAAGTCAGGGAAAATAACAACAGAGCAATAAAAGAGATACCATAATAGAGGGAACCATTATAGGTTTAAAGGGAAATATGGCACTAGGGAATGTCCAGAGATCTACAAGGATGACTCCAACTAAGAATCTAAGCAATAGTGGAAAGGCTCCCTTAAATGAGATTGATGACTACCATATATGCCAACCTAGAACCTTCATCCAGTAACTGATGTTAGCAGAAGCAATGATCCACAGCTAAGCACTGAGACAAACTCCTTAAATCCAGTCTTAAATCCAGTTGCAGAGAGGGAGTGATGAGCAAAAGTGTCCAGACCACACTGTAGAAATCTACAGAAATAGCTGACCTGAACAAGGGGGAGCTTATTGTCCCCAGACTGATTGCTGGGAAAACAGCATAGGCCTGGCCCAGAACCCCTGAATGTGGGTGTTAGTTGGGAGGAATGGCCAGCCTGAGTTCTCTATTAGTGGATGAGTATTTATTCTTAGTGACTAATGAACGTTCAGCGTCCATTACATATAGAGGGATATCTTTCATCCTAGGCACAGGATGCAGGGCTTAGTCCCTGCTCTGAATGATATGACAGAATTTTAAGATTCTCCAAGGAAGGCTTCAACCACCCTTGGGAGCAGAAAAAGGATGGGATGGGAATTGGGACGGGGAAAAGAAGGAACTGGGATTGACATGTGAAACAAGTTTGTTTCAAATTTAAATCAAAACTGCTACTTTGTGAAAAAAAGAAAAAAAAATGAAATTTAAGAAAACATAAAAATAATTAGAAGAAATCAATAAGTCCCTTAAAGACTGTCAAGAAGTCAAGGGAGAAAATAAAATAATTAACTAATGCTAAAGTTCCTTGGAAAGCATATGGAAACCAAATAGTATAAAGTTTCCTAAAACTTATTCATGTCTGAAAGGTAGTCAATGAATTCACAATTTGAGAGAGACAATAACTATGCTAGACATCCTGTTGCATTAAGTAAAACTTCCACTGCCAAGATCTGTTTTACATCTTGTTAATTCATTGCCAAAATAGGTTCCATGCATCCTCAGATATCACAGGACATTCCCAAGTGTGCTCTTCACAACTTCACAATAAGGCCATATTGCTAAAGACACCAGTTACTTATGCCACTGAACATGGAGAAATTGGTCTATTTTTCCATTAGAATCATCAGCATTAGTCAATACAGGAAGAACATCCTTGCCTTGTGTATACTTGCAGAAAAATAGCCACTGTCAATGTCACTGAGCTACTAAACTCATGACCTGCAAACAACAACCAGTCTGCAATATGTACTGGTTTAACAGTGGCACAAAAATTATGTGAGTAATGTTGATAAAATATCACACAAATTAGAGGGAAATGAAGAAATTTCTGAACAGGTAAGACGTTTTAATCATTTAGAATAGTAGTTTATTTTAAGAGATTGCAAATATTTGAAGATATGTTCTATTAACTTTTTATGTATATGCTTAAAATACTGTGATAGATATATGATATATATATTTATACATACATATATATATATATATATATATAGTTTAAAATGTCTTTATAAAATACATATGAACTTCTGCACAATACCTATTCCCAAATCCAAAAATCCAAATACTTCATTACTTTTATTACCTACCTGGCATCTGGTAGCATTTGAGTTTATGACCAATTTTTAAAGATTTTTAAAATTTAATAACATTTATTTCATGGAGAATTAATGAAACTGAGTTTTTTTTTTTTTTTGAATGGCATCAAAAATGTAATGGAAACATTGCCCCCTCAAAATAAAACTATAAAAGTAAAAAGTTTATTCATATAGTCTTATAATGGTTTCATTTCAAGATTTAAACATGATTGTTTCTCTAAATTTTCCTTTCTTTGCTTGTGATGAGTCTCTATTCTTTACACAAAGTAAAATAAAATACATTTATAAATACTTTATTTTAAATAGATTCCTATCATGTCATCTTGCTTTGACAAATTTATGAAGATCTCATATTCAGACATATTCTGTGGTTATTTTAATATTAGTTTATAGGAATCTAAGTAGTACAAATATGAAGTACAAATTATATATATACATATACATATATATATATATATATACATATATATATGTTTTTAAGAAATTTAAGCCTTGAAACATTTTGTATATATAAGACAATTTTCAAAAATCACATCTTACAAACAAGATATTATAAGTTGTTAATAATTATAACAAGGGTGTTTAAGGAGTATGGTTTTCCTCCCTCCACTTGTCTTGTCCCGCCGCCTCGCCAGCCACAATTAACACACAGAGACTCTGTATTTGACATAATGCTGTTGGCCAGGTACTAGTTTCTTATTGGCTAGCTCTGCCTTAATTATTAACCCATTTCTGCTGATCTATGTATTTCTCTTACCAGGAGCCCGCCGGCATTCTGCTTTCTCCCGACTCTCCATCTTGACTCCTCCTTACTGCTTCCTCTTTCCTCCTTGTCTCGTAGCCCCTTCTATCTCCTTTCCTATTGGCCAACAGTGCTTTATTCATTAACCAGTATGAGAAACATATATACGTAATGGCATCTCCCATCATCTCCTCTTTTCTGTCTAAATAAAAAGGGTTTTAACCTTAACATAGCAAAATATATTATACAACAGTTATCAAGTAAGAATCACAGTTAAAACTATTTAGTCCATTAACATTTAGCAAGATTTAAGAAAATATTCCATCTTCTATTCTATCTTTGTTAGTCTAAAGTGATAAATGTAACTTATCTTTAATCCTAAATAAAGAAAACTATAACCATATCTGTCTTCAACTCCCTCAAAGACCACAGAATGATAGTATATAAACTCTAGAAATGACAGAGACATCTTGCCTTTTCAGTCACCTGAAGTTCTTCTGTAATCTTCCATCTTCAACCCATAGGCCATAGTGTGTCTGGCAAACTCTTCAGCAAAGTAGGAAACTTTAAACTGTCTTCTTGTATTGGTAGTTTGTCAGTTACTTTTCTCTGTGTCCTTCAGACTGTCTGGCAGACACTTCCATGAAACAGGAACTCTGTAGTAATGTCCATCTTGAATGAGCAGTCACTTTCTGTGGGTCCTGCATGTCCAGGTTATACAGCATAAAGTCAAACAGTCCAGACAAGAGCAGTACCTTGTCCAAATGGCTAGTCTTGCCATATTTGAAGTAACTTCATAACGCGTTTCTCTGATCTCCATCTTCGATCTTCCCTTCTGGTGCAGGTGGTATTGTCATGAGCATTTACATCTCACTGTCAAGAAAAACCCTAAAGGAACTTAAATCCCATATTTTGTGGGTCTTTGAATGGTTTGAAGAATGCCTATCCATCTCAAATACATCTTGAAAACCTAAGTAAATTAACACTAAATTTTGACTATCATAGGTAACTATCTATAATCTGTACTAAGTTATACATCATATTTAAATGAGCTATATAAACACAATGCCTAAACAAAATGAGAAATATACATATCACAAAATTGACCTTAAATTGTATTAATAAATGAAAATCCATTGCAAAACTAAGTATTCATATCTATACCATAATCCCCTTTTTACCTTTGAAAACATATTGGTTGTGATCATTAACCATTTATAACCAAACACATTTAAATGAAAACAAACATTTATAAACAATATTTGGGAATTTGGGCGTCGTTCTTTCCAAACTACTTCCTGCTGATAGAGGGCGCTGTTGTGGGGGATTCTAAGAAGATGCAGAATTCCTGGTTGTAGTCTGCAAGGCTGCTTTGTCCAATCTGTTTTGAATGTTGGATCACCAGGGCCTCTGTTTCAGGGGGCCTTGCTTGATCATACCACATTAGTCTGGAAGGAATCCACTGCTTTTCATTTTCTGTGGAAACAATAAAAGAAATCCTTTTCCCTAGTAACTTTTCCTTGAACTTAAATTTTGAAGTCAAAGCATTTTTACTATATATAAATTGAATTTATCTAGCGGCATTTGTTTTAACAGTTGTTATTTCCTCAACAGTTAAAAGATACAAAGACAATATAACACCATACACTATCCATATTTTCTCTGAGCTTTCTGTCTTTAAGTGGCTTCATTATTACTCTGTTTCTTTTAATTCTATTTTTATTTATTTATTTTTTGAGATAGGGTTTCTCTGAGTAACTTTTATCTGGAATTTACACTGCATACCAGGTTTACTTTGCAGTTACAGAGATCTGCTTGCCTCTCTCTCCCGAGTGCTGGGATTAAAGGCATGTGCCACCACATCCAACTCCTCACTCTCTTTTTAAAACCACTTCATTTCTTTTCTCTCCCAAGCCTACATATATTTTAAAACACTCTGTAAACCTTTAGAGGTTTTCTTAATATGAATCTGTCCTTAATGTAAATCTTTATCTTTTTGTAGCCATGCAGTCTTTTATCTGGTAAACAACAACATTATTGAAATGAAAGTCATAGTTGTTCCTGCTGTGGTTTACCAAAGATGGCAGCAGGTACTTTTACTGCCAGCACTGAAAGCTGTGCCCACTGCCTTGGTCTGTGCTGCCATCCAGCAAGCATGCTGCCGGCTTGGAGATGTGGTCACTGTCATTTCCATCTCTCATACACACCAATAAATTGTTAGCAGAATTATTTAAAAGTCTTGTGGTTTTTTGCTGTTTATGCTGAGTTAGGCAATCTCCCTTAAAGGAGCCCCGCAAATCTTTGCTTGTCTCTCACAAAACAGAGTTCAACCCTGCAAAAATGCTGTTAACAAGAAACCTTGCTTGTTTCTTGCTTCTGTTCTTTTGTTTCTAAACACCCCCCCTTTGTTTTTTAAAGCATTTGTTAAATTTTAAGTGGAAGTTCTTACTAGCCACATGGGCTCCATATGTAAGGAGTATGGTTTTTCCTCCTGCCGCTGGTCTTGTCCCACCCCTGCGCCAGCCCCAATTAACACACAGAGACTGTGTATTTGATATGATGCTGTTGGCTAGGTCCTAGTTTCTTATCGGCTAGCTCTGCCTTAATTATTAACCCATTTCTGCTGATCTATGTTTGGGAGCTGTCCAGCATTCTGCTTTCTCCCAACTCTCCATCTTGACTTCTCCTTACTACTTCCTCTTTCCTTCTTGTCTCCTAGTCCCTCCTATCTCCTTTCCTATTGGCCAGCAGTGCTTTATTCATTAACCAGTATGAGAAACATATATACATAATGTCATCTCCCATCAAGGGTGTTTATTGTATTTTGTTCTTTCTTTTTTGTTTCCTTGTTTTTTTCTCCATGGATTTGGAGGCTTTTCTGGACCTAGCTCTTGCAGATCAGGTTGGTCTCAAACACACAGAGATACACACACACACACACACACACACACACACACACACACACACCAGTGATAGAGGGACAGAGACAGCAAAAGAAGAAGGAAACAAGAATGTACGAATGGAAAGTGCTCCAGTCTCCTGCACTATCCTCACAGTCATTCCATTGGTTCTTGTGGGAAGTTGGTGTTGAGATGAGTGCAGGTTCCTGTTTGTGACTTATATGGATAAATAACATTTCAGAATACTAGTTCAGAGTTTAACACAAAATGAATGTCAGATATATTTAAAGTGTATGAAACATATGTAATTAGGATGATGGATAACTTTATTATTAACTTTCATCTTCAAACATAAAAAGATATTTTAATTCATTTGTTGTAACACTGTTAGTTTCCCTGAATCGGGAGGGTCTCAAATACAAATATATTAAAAGCAAGACAGTTTGTATGGGACAACATTAGCAGGGAGGGTCTCATCTTAAAGAGAACACAGAGAGATAAACAGTTAAAATTAAAAAATAGAGCATGAAGGGTAAATTGGGGTGGCAATGAGAGGTCAGAGTAGAGGAGGATATATATGGAGGGAAAAGTAAACACCATTCAAAACAGCCATATTGAAACCTAATAGAAACCTCTGCATACATTCACATGTGCATGTATGCAAAGAAATTTAATGGTATACCATAAATATGGAGGTAATAGAACATCTAAGTACCACATGCTAACAAATCAAAACCATGGAACCATGAATACTTTACTCCTTTTTTTAACTTGTTGGCCAATTAGGTCAAATAATTTATCTTTATATATAAGTAAACCTCCATGGAATGACACTGATAAAGGAGCCCATAAAATCTGACTGGAAAAGTCATAGCACATATAACACAAACATATACTGTTATTCTGATAAAATGACATAGTAGTAAATTAACATTTATCAACTTACTGCAATAACAATAGATCAGAATATCCATCTGTCAATTCTCAACAATTTCTCTCCGCAATAACTCTCAAATGTCCAACATAGACATCAAAAGAGGCAATGGAGTATACATCCCTTAAAAAATAAACATTGTAACCATCTCAGCAAAACTCAGAGACCTTGTATCAAGACAGGTAAAAAGCATGTAATAGCCAGAAGTAGTAGATAATATCAATAAAACAGTCACTCTAGACAGCAGTATGTATGCACTCAAGCCAAAAAATCCCTGCATAAAATGGGAAAAGTTGGGTTCACTATCCCATCATAAATTCAGTAAATATTACTGTTGATAGAAAGTGAATGAAGGAGAGTCAGTGATTATTTTTATTTGTTTTTTGTTGATTCTTTATTTATTTATTTTTTTTTAATGATGTTGATCACAAACCATGGCAAATCATGCCCTACACTATATGGGCAACTAAAACTGGATTTGTTGGGGGTTGAGGGAGGAAATGCAAAGTTGATGGTAATGAAATAGAAAATAGAGAGTGTTTGAATGCACTTAAAATCACTGTATGCAATTCTCAAAGAATTCATAAGAACATTGGTTAAAATATAATGAAATAAAGATGTTCTTAATCAGATAAATATTTTTTTCAAAGTTAGCTAAGGTTTTATTCCATACATCAAAACAAAAACTGAATTGTGGCTATATTAGTTTTATTACAACTAATTAAACCACACAAATATATTTTTCTCCATGAACAAATATCATTACTTCAGACTGAAAATAGTGTAGTTAGGACAGGGATAGGGTGGCAGAAGTGACTGTTAGCTCACTTGGAACTTGTGTTGTTTTTGTGTCTAGTCTTTCCCTGGGAGCCCATGAAAAGCTTGTTCTTTTTGGTCCCAGGCCTTTTTTATTGTTATAATATTTTCTATCCACAGAGGCATATGAACACTGGCTTTACTCCTGTGTGCTCTACAGAGACCCTGGCTGCTTGATGAATCATTTTTGTGTATTTACTTGACCTGCAAGCTCTCTGATCAGGCTCTGATCTATAGATCTGTGGCAGTAATACCTTCTGCTGTCTATTCTCTCTGTTTTGCTATGTGAAAGGAGTTTATAATTCATTGTTTTTGGTAGGAAAGTGATCTCACTGGCAATGGGCCCAGTCAATCAGATTGACTGTTTTGACCACAGGTCACAGATGACCGGAGGTGTCTTAAACCTTTAAGAGGTTTTATTTGACAAGGAATAAGTTAAAGGTGCACAGTAGGGGTTTCTTGACTTGGTAGGGGATACCAGCAAAAGGGCACCCATTTCAGCCTTTAGCCTCAGGGAGTTGGCTGTGTTCCTTGGCTAATGTGTCCTTAAAGAGGGCTGATGGTGGCTGTTTGAGCCAGTCCCAATGTGATGGCCTCAAGCCCCACACCACTATACCTGCTTTGCATCTCTGAGGTGGATATATTTTTCCAGAAGCAATTCAGATTTTTTCTCATGTTTTTCAGAATTATGTCTCATGTTCTCTTAAAATTTCAAACAAGGCTGGAAAGAGGCATACTTGTTAGTTCTGGACTATGTGACAGGCAAGTATAGGTGGGGTACTGAAGGACGCATAGGGGATTCATAGCAGTTACAATCACTGTGAATAAGTATCCCATGTCTTACCCATCCACAATAGAATGGCAGTTTTATTGCATTTTATGATTATAAGCACCACATGCCCCCACACCTTTGTTCATTTGCTTCTTCTTCTATTTTTTTTATTTATTTTATATAACCAAGTACATTTAAATGAAAACAAACATTTATAGACAATATTTGGGAAGTTGGGCGTTGTTATTTCAAAACTATTTCCTGCTGGTAAGGTGCACAGTCATGGGGATTCGAAGAAGATTCGGAAATCCTGGCTGTAGTCTATAAGGCTGCTTTGTCCAGCTGTTTTGAATGTAGGATCACCTTGTACTCTGTTTCAGGAGGTCTGGCGTGATCAAAGCACATTAGTCTGGAAGGAATCCACATCTTTTCATTTTCAGTGGAAACAAAAATACAAATCCCTTTCCCCAATAACTTGTCCTTGAACTTAAATTTTGGAGTGAAAGCATTTTTTTTAATTTAATTTATTATTTTATATGTTGAGATCCCAGTTCCCCCCCGCCTCTCTCCCTTTTACCCTTTCTACCCTCTCACATGCACTCTAAACATACTCCCCCTCCCATCACCCCAACCCAATTCCATATGTAGCAGAATGCCATCCAGTTGGGGTCATGTAGGTCTGACAGTTCATGTGAAGTAGGGACTAGGGCTTCTCTGCTGTCTCTAGATTAAGGCAGTTATCCCTCCATGGTGGATGTGTTCGCAAAATCCTTTAGTGCACCAGGGATATATCTTAGCTCCACTGTCTGAGGTCCCTTAGACTGCTCAGTCCTTCTGGCTGAGACCCATATTCAGGGGGCCCTGAGTCAGTCCCATGCTGGCTTGCCAGCTATCAGTCTGGTGGCCCAATAACTCCTCCTTGTTCAGGTAAGCTGTCTCTATGTGTTTCTCCCCTCTGGTATTGTACTGTCTATCTGCATCTGAGTTCTACTTCGACACAGTGTTTATGTACGGATGTTTACTCCTGTTTCCAACAGGCATTAGGTGAGGGCTCCACGCATAAGTTAGTTGTTAATCTCACTCTCTGGAAAGGGTATTTATGGTAGCCTTTCCACGGAAGCTGAAATTGTTAGTTGGCAGCAGTCTTGTAGTTCTCTAGACATGTCTTCATGTTCAATTTTATCTTCAAACCAATATTGGCTCCCTATTTTATGTTCTCTCTCTGTGTCTCTCTGTCTGTCTCTATCTCTCTTTCCTGTCTTCTATTCCAAACCAGGCTCAATCTTCCTGGTTGCACATGTTTTCTTTTCCTCCCCCTCTTTTTCTCCTAATTCTCTCTCCATTTGCTGCCCCCCCAACTCCCCTGAGCTCTGGGGGACTTGTCCCTTACCAGTTTGTAAGGGAATTTATATGAATCTCTTAGAATACACCTTCTATCCTAGTTCCTCTGGTGGTGTTAATTATAGGCTGGTGATCCTTTGATCTCGTCTAAAATCCATATATGAGTTAGTACATACTGTGTTCCTCTTTTTTTTTTTTTTTTTTTTTTTTTTTTTTTTTTTTTTACTGGGTTACCTCATTCAGGATTGTTTCTTCAAGTGCTGCGAATTTCAAGATACCATTATTTTTTTTTCTGCAGAGCACTATTCCATTGTGTAGATGTGCCACATCTTCATTAAACATTCATCAATTGAGGGGAATCTAGGTTGCTTCCAGGTTTTTGCTATTACAAATAGTGCTGCTATGAACATCGTTGAACAGATGTCTTTGTTGCATGGATGTGAATCCTTTGGGTATATGCCTAAGAGAGGGATTGCCGGTTCCTGTGGTAAACTAATTCCCATTTTCCTGAAGAACTGCCATACTGATCTCCAAAGTGGCTGTATGAGTTTGCACTCCCACAGCAGTGGAGGAGTGTTCCACTTTCTCCACATCCTCTCCAACATGAGTCATCATTGGTGTTTGTAATTTTAGCCATTCTGGCAGGGGTAAGATGGTATCTCAAAGTTGTTTTGATTTGCATTTCCCTGATAGCTAAGGATGTGGAACACTTTCTTAAGTGTCTGTCAGCCTTTTTGAATTCCTCTACTGAGAATTCATTCTTAAGTTCTGTACCCCATTTTTTAATAGGGTTATTTGGTGTTTTGTTGACTAGTTTCTTGAGTTCTTTGTATATTTTGGAGATCAGCCATTCGTCAGATATTGGATTGGTGAAAATCTTTTCCCAGTCTGTGGGCTGTCATGTGGTCTTGTGCACTGTGTCCTTTGCCTTACAGAAGCTTCTAAGTTTGAAGAGGTCCCATTTATTAATTGTATCTCTGTGTCTTTGCCCCTGGAGTTATGTTCAGGAAGCGGTCTCCTATAGCAATTTGTTCAAGGGTACCTCCTACTTTCTCTTCTAAGAGGTTCAATGTGGCTGGATTGAAGTTGGGGTCTTTGATCCATTTGGACTTGAGTTTTGTGCATGGTGACAGACATGGGTCTCTCTGCAGTCTTCATCATACCCTCACCTAATTGTGCCAGCACCATTTGTTGAAGATGCTCTCCTTGACCCATTGTATAATTTTAGCTGTTTTGCCGAAAATCAGGTGTTCATAGGTGTGTGGTTTAATATCAGGATTTTCAATTTGATTCCATTGGTCTACCTGTCTATTTTTTTATGCCAATACCAGGCTGTTTTCAGAACTATAGCTCTGTAGTAAAGCTTAAAATCAGGAATGGTGATGCCTTCTGAATTTCTTTTATTGTATATGGTTGTTTTGGCTATGCTGGGTCTTTTGTTTTTCCATATAAACTTGATTATTATCCTTTCAAGGTCAGTGAATAATTGTGGTGGGATTTTAATGGGGATTGCATTGAATCTGTAGATTGCTCTTGGTAAGATTGCCATTTTTACTATGTTTATCCTAACTATCCAAGAGCATGGGAGATATTTCCATTTTCTGGTATCTTCTTTAATTTCTTTCTTTCGAGCCACAAAGTTCTTATTATATCGGTCTTTTAATTGTTTGGTAAGCATTACACCAAGATAGTTTATGTTGCTTGTGGCTGTTATAAAGGGTGATGTTACTCTGATTTTTTCTCTATTTGTTGTCTCTAAAAATTAGGGCTACTCATATTTTTTGAGTTTATCTTGTATCCTGGTAGTTTGCAGAAGGTGTTTATCAGCTGTAGGAGTTCCCTGGTAGATTGTATTGGGTCACTTATGTAAACTATCATATAATCTGCAAATAGAGACAGTTTGACTTCTTAATTTCCAATTTGGATCCCCTTGATCTCCTTTGGTTGTCTTACAGCATTAGCTAGAACTTCTAGTACAATATTGAAGAGATATGGAGAGAAAGGTAAGGCTTTTCTTGTTCCCGATTTAAGAGGAATTGGCTTCAGATTCTCTCCATTCAGTTTGATGTTGGTAGTTGGTTTGCTGTATACTGCTATTATTATGTTTAGGTATGTTCCTGTTATCCCTGACCACTCCAAGACCTTTATCTTGTTGAATTTTGTTGAAGCTTTTTCAGCATCCAGGGTGGTAATCATATGGTTTTTCTTTTTCAGTTTGTTTACATGGTGGATCAATTTAATAGATTTTCATATGTTAAACCATCCCTCATTCAGGGATGAAGCCTCCTTGGTCATTGTGGATGATTTCACTGATGTATTCTTGAATTCGGTTTGCCAGTATTTTATTGAGTATTTTTTTGCATTGATGTTCATCAGGAGATATTGGTCTGTAGTTTTCTTTCTTGAGTTGTGTCTTTTCTGAGGCTTGGGTACCGAGGTTATTGTGGCCCCATACAAAAGAGTTTGGCAATGAAACTTCTGTTTCTATTTTGTGGAACAGTTTGAGGGAGTAGGGGTATTAGTTCGTCCTTGGAATGTCCTGGTAGTTAATTCTGCACTGAATCCACCCTGGCCCTGGACTTTTTTTGGCTGGAAGGATTTCTGGATGTCTGCTTCTATTTCCTTGTGGGTTATAGGTCTATTTAAGTTGTTTGTCTGTTCTTGATTTAATTTTTGGTAAGTGATAGTTATCCCGAAATTTGCCCATCCTTTGAATTTTCAATTTTGTGGAATACAGATTTTCGAAAGTATGACCTGTAAATTGTCTGGATTTCCTCATTGTCTGTTGCTATGTTCCCTTTTTGTTTTTGATTTTGTTAATGGCATGTTCTGTCTCTGATTTATCATTAATTTGGACCCCTAAGGTTTGTCTATCTTGTTGATTTTCTCAAAAAACCATCTCTTGGTTTCATTGATTTTTTTGTATTGTTTTCATGGTTTCCTATTTTTTATTTCAGCCCTCAAGTTGATTATTTCCTGGTGGCAACTCCTAAGGGTTAAGTTCACTTTCTCTGTTCTAAGGCTTTCAGTTGCTCTGTTAATTCTCTTAAGTGACTATCCTCTGCTTTCTTCATATGTGCAATTAGTGCAATCAACCTCCCTCATAGCACTGCTTTCAAGGTGTTCCATAAGTTCGGGTATGTTGTGTCCTCATTCTCGTTGAATATTAGTAAGTCCTTCATTTCCTTTATTTCTTCCTTGACCCAGGGTGGTGCAATTGCACATTGTTCAGCTTCCATGAGTTTGCAGGTGGTTTTCTGCTATTTGTGTTGTAGTTGAATTCCCAATTTTAAAGCATGGTGATCCGATAAGATACATGGGACTATTCCTATTCTATTGTATCTGTTGAGGTTTTTTATGTCACCTAGTATGAAACACATTTTAGATAAGGTTCCATGTGGCGCACAGAAAAGGTATAAACTTTTGTCTTTGGATGAAATGTTCTATAGATGTCTGTTAAACCCAGTTGGGACATAACTTGGGTTAATTATTATGCTTCTTTGTTGAGTTTCTGATTTGTTGTCATGTCTAGTGTTGAGAGTGGTGTATTGAAGTCTCCCACTATACGTGTATGAGGTTTTATATGAGCTTTCAATTTTTTGTAGTGTTTCTTTTGCGAATGTGGATGACTTTGTATTAGGGGCATAGATGTTCAGAACTGAGACTTTGTGTTGAGGGAGTTCTGCTGTGATGAATATGAAATGACCTTCTTCATATATTTTGAACAATTTTATTTTGAAGTCTACCTTTTAGACATTAGGATAGATATGCCTGCTTAACTCTTATTTCCAATTGATTAGAAAATCTTTTCCCAACCCTTTACCCCTGAGGTATGTCTATCTCTTGAAACTTAGATGTGTTTGTTGTATGCAGCAGAAGGATGGATTCTGTCTTCATATCCATTCTGTTAGCCTGTGTCTTTTTATATGTGAGTTAAGACCATTAATATTGAGGGTGGAGTAGGTACCATTGATTGTTGATGCTTGTTTGATTTAGGTTTGTTGTTGGCAGTGGTTTTGTGAATATATTAGTTCTGTTTCACCCTTAGTTTCTGGTGTAGTTGGATAATCTGTTGCCTTACATTTTTGTAAGAATAGTTATTTCCCTTGGGTTGGGGTTTTCCTTCCAATACTTTCTCTAGGGCTGGATTTGTAGATAAGTATTGGGAAAATCTGGTTTTGTCATTAAATATCTTGTTCTCTCCATCTATAGTGATTGAGAGCTTTCCTTGATATAGTAGCCTAGGCTGGCATCCATGTTCTCTTAATACTTATAGAACATTTATTTAGGACCTTCTGGCCTTGAGGGTTTCTATGGGAGAATCCAGGTGTAATTTTGATAGGTCTGCCTTTATATGTTACCTGTCCTTTTTCCTTCATAGCTCTTAATATCCTCTTTATTCTCCATGATTGGTGTTTTGATTATTATATGTCAAGGGGTCTGTTTTCTTTGGTCCAGCCTATTTAGTGTTCGCCATGCTTCTTTTACTTTCATGGGCATGTCCTCCTTCCCAGATTTCAGAAAGTTTTCCTTGATGATTTTGTTGAATATGTTCTGGTAATATTTGAGCTGGAAAACCAAAATTTAAGTTCAAGAAACAATTTCCTTGGGAAAAGGATATCTATTTTTTTCCCCTTGAAAATGAAAAAGTTATGCATTCCTTCCAGACAAATGTGGTTTGATCAAGCCGACCGCCTGAAATAGGAGCACCAGGTAATCTTACATTCAAAACAGCTGGACAAAGCAGCCTTACAGACTACAGCCAGGATTTCTGCATCTTTCTTAGAATCCCCCCATACAGAGCCCCTTACCAGCAGGAAGTAGTTTGGAAAGAATGATGCCCAAATTCCCAAATATTGTCTATAAATGTTTGTTTTCATTTAAATGGATTTGGTTATATAAAATAAATAATAAATAAATAAATAAAGTGAAAAAGAAGGGATTATTGTCAAATTCATTTCATGAGATCTCAGTTGTCCTTAACACCAAGCCCCAAAATATTTAAAAAAGAAATAGAATCATGGATCTGTTTCCCTCATGAAAAAATGTGCAAAAAACCTCAATAAATTATTTGTAAACTGAACCCATTGCCTATTAAGAAGACTGTACACTATGACTAAGGATACTTCATTCCAGAGATAATGAATGATTGTGAAAAATATTAACTCAAACACCAGTAGCCTTGCTATACACAAATGACAATGAGACTGGGAAAGCAATCAGGAAAACAGCACCCTTTACAATAGCCCCAAATAATATTAAATGCTATTGAAATAGCTGTATCCAAGAAAGTGAAAAACTTCTACAACAAAACTTTGAAGTCATTGAAGAAAGCAGTTGAAGAAGATATCAGAAGATGGAAAAATTTCCCAGGCTCATGCATAGGTAGTATTAAAATAGTTTAAACCTCCATCACATCAAAAAAGCGACATGTAGAATAAATGTAATACCCACAAAATGCCAACAGAATTCATGATATATCTAGAAAGGGCAATACTCAACTTCATATGAAAACACAAACGAAA
Source organism: Phodopus roborovskii (assembly GCF_943737965.1). NCBI lineage: Eukaryota > Metazoa > Chordata > Mammalia > Rodentia > Cricetidae > Phodopus > Phodopus roborovskii. The sequence continues at coordinate 284,711 of NW_026125102.1, forward strand.
AACAAGATAGCTAAAACAATCCTGTAAATAAAAGAATTTTCAGGTATCACCATCCCTCTGGTAAAATCTTTCTATGTATAATACAGCCTGTATAAATATCAGAGGATGGATCTTGTCACTAGCTAACTATAGAGGTCTGGAGGTCTGTATATACAGTAAGTAAGTTACATGGCTGTGCACATACAGAATTTGAGATGGCAGGACAGAGACAGGGTGTAATTAGAGGAACAGTAACTTGTCTTTTATCTGCTAGACATACATAAAGTTGGTTTTGGTTTGCTCTTTCATTTCTCTGATCTCTCAGCATTTTCCTCTATACCTGACACTGATTTTTACTATTTAAATCAAATAAGAACTCCAATTTACAGTACCTGGTTTCTAGTACTACTACTGAGCTATACTAATAAAAACAGTCAGATTTAATAATGGAATCAATTTGTAGATGTATATGTGTATCCACACAACGATGGACACTTGGTTTTTGTTAAGGAAACCATAAATACACAATAGGGGCAAAAAATCATCTTCAATAAATGGTGAATATTTAACTGTCAGCAAGTAGAAGAAAACACATAGATCCATATCTATAAAGTTGCACAAACTCAGTCTGTGTGGATCAAAGACCCCAACATAATACCAGATACAATGAACCCAAAAGAAAACAAAGTGGGGAAATAATAAACCTTGAACCCATTGGTATAGGAATCAACCTCCTGAACAGAACACTGATAGTGCAGACATTACTACAAAACAATCAATAATGGGGACCCCCAAGAAACTGGAGAAGTTCTGTAAGACAAAAAACACTATGTAGAGTATAAAAAAGCTACATACATAGTAGGAAAAGATTTTTTACCAACTCTTCGAAGTGACAATGAGCTAAAATCAAAAATATATAAATAACTCAAGGAAAATAGATATCAATAAACTAAAA